>NW_018223801.1:0-20391 GCF_001263595.1 Phalaenopsis equestris
AGCCCAAGTAGTTTTATGGAAAATTTATTTATCCATTCTAAGAAGTTATTAGGAAATAATTCCTCCACGTTATCTGCTTCTATTTTCATGCTAGTAAAATGTCTAATATGAGCATTGTTCATTGCCTTTACTTTAAAATTACTCAAACTCTACACCCGACGATAGACATATTTCTTTAGTAATATTTTATATAATCATATCCAAAATCCCTTTAAATCTTCTTAGAAGCGCTCTTCATATAATTATTCACCTAGGCCAATTCACTTTTACAAAAAAATAGGAATATTATTGACAAAATAGCTCCGACTCGTGAGCTCACTTTAACTTGATAAGTATAAGAATTTTTTTTTGCTAAAATTGATCTTATGAAACCTCTTGACTTCATCAAAGGGCATTCAATTCTCATTAGATTATCTAAAAAATGTATCTCACATACTATCATAAAATGGATCTTTATTTGAATTTATTATTTACATTTCTTCTGTGTTTAATAAGAAATTCAAATCATTTTAAAATCATTTTTCAGCCATGACAGAGTTTTCCTTATTTCCTCGTGCTTTACTCTTGTAATTGATGCTTTTCCTATATTCAAAAAAGCCAATGTCTTATTTACAAGCTACTCACATATTCAAAGTTATTTTGCTTCCATATTCCACCTCCTTTTCATTAATGATTTACTAGCTATTGGTACGATTGATTGCATTACAGTTACAATTCTCAAAATGAATGTACTTATTTTAGCCATATTGTTTTGGAGATCAATCTGCTTAAATTAAGAGTGTGTTATTCAAACAGTTCACAAACTCTAGAGATCTACTTGAGCCATTAGGTCTCAAATTTGATCAATATCCCCTTACTTACCTTGTTTTACCTTTAATGATTGAAAAATCTTGGAAATGATTGCATTTGATTGCTTAAAATTAGTCAAAATTTGTTGGATTGATGGATTCCTTTTTATGGGGAAGATTTCATTTGATTAGAAATTACAATTACTAATTTTATTGGTTAAGATCTCTTTAATTCTAAAATGTTTTCTCAAGGAACTCACTCATTCTTTGATTCTTTCACGATGGAGATATATCCTAGAAACTCTACTTAATTTTTTTTCCTAAACTACTATCCTTAAAGATTATAACAACATAATTGTTAACTTCTATCTCTACCCTTAACTTAGGGTTTGTTTGGGACAAATGCAGCTTATCAATAAGCTGCCACGCAACAGATGCCCAAAGAAGCTGCTGCGGATAAGTTGACCTGCTATTTGTTTTTTGTAGTTTGAAAACAGCTGTGTGACAGTTGTTTCTAGATAAATGACCATCCTGCCTCTGTGTAATGATGTTTGTAACATAATTGTAATAGTAATATATTTGATACTTAAGAAGCAAAAATTCATTCAGAACTGTACAAAAAATAAGATATACACATCACTTAACAGTGAGTATCAAGTGTACTAAAAAAAGAAAAATACTATTAAAATTAGAATTAAAAATATGATAATATTAATTTTAAAATTCAGAAGAAACGAGCTACTCCGTCCTCCAGAGATGCAATCCATTCCCGAACAGTGTCGGTAGTGGAATCTGTTAGATTGTTTGAAGAAGTCACACTTTTCCGTGATTCTCCATGAATACCTGTAAAACTTTCTATCATAACTATGTGCCTGATGAGACGTCAATAGGGAAGTCTGAAGTCCGCAGTGGCAAAGCAATCTTGTGGAGATCCCTAAAATCCTAGAGTTCATCTTTCCTGACTTATACGAAAGACAATCCATTAGTCGCAACACAAGTTAAAATTGCTAAAACAAGTAATTAATTATAGTTTTTGTAGGTGTGAGGTCTCAGAGAACGCAGTATAACAACCAATGAATCTGTCACTACAATAAGGCAACAAACCTTATAAAATACAAGGTTCTTGATTGCCTTTAACCCACACAAAACTAAGCTCATGTGTGTCACAAATGCATATCACAAAAAGGCCATTTGGAGGATCCTAAAAACCATATCGCCGAAAAGAAGAGAGGAGTTTGTTTGCCTGCATTAGGATTTTACTTGTGACACCAACAAACAATGACTAACAGACCATCCAGAAGAACCCATAAGGTCAAACATCTCATCATGGAGCTCTCAGACCCACCAAAAGTAAAACAAATTAATCGCAAATGTAAAAAACACTTTCGAATAGCATAAAAAGCCCAAAAAATCAATATCAAATATACAAGGAAAGTAAATAATAGGAACTCTACAAAAAAAACATCTAAAAATTGATAAAAGAAGCACGTAATTACAGTTTTGTGCATGTGTGAGGTCTCAGAGAACTCAATATACCAACCAACGAATCTAATACTACGAATCTGTCACAACAAGAAGGCAGTAGACATTGTTAAAAAATGGTTCTTGGTTGCCTTTAACCTACAAAATACCAAACTTGTGTCTGTCACATATGCATTTCACGAAAAAGGCCTTCTAGAAGAACCTTAAAAATGCTGCACTAAAAGGAAGAGATGAACTTGACTGTCTTCATTAGAATTTTACATGTGACACCAACCAACAATGACTAACAGACTATCTAGAGAACCTATAAGGTCAAATGTCTTATTATCGACTGACCTCTCAAACCCACCAAAACAAAAATAAATGAAATTCAAATGAAAAAAAAAAACACTTACAAATAGCGTAAAAAACTCAAACAATCAATATCAAATATAAAAGAAAATAAAAATAGACAGAAACTGAATAAAAAAAAATAATATTGAATATAATACAAAATAATAAATACTCCAATCACCCTTATATTATTGCATCAGTAATTTGTTCCCTCAACTATGTCATCTCGCTTGCACCTTTCCCGTATGCAGTCAATGTGGCAGAAGCATTATTCTCATGCTGTGACAAAGAGTGCCCAAAACGGCACTCAAATGTTTCGGAAGGTACGTGCTCATGTTCCTCGTCCTTTCGATAGAAGTTGATGTCGTTGCGTGAAGGATTTCACCGAATGAAATTGTGGAACACCATCGTGACAATCACAATCTGCACCTATTTGGGAAATGGGTAAGATAACATATCACGCAGTATAACCCATTCTTTTTCCAAACACTGTAAGTCCTCTCAATGATGCTGCGTAAGGAGGGATGTCTTTTATTGAACATTTCTTTTCTACCGCGGGTTACAATACTTGCTCAAAGTCAGGTATGTGGTATCGTGTATCAATATATGACTTGAGATACCATCGCTACAACGGATATCCAACATCAACCAAGTAGTATTTATCTCATGTGCACTGCATAATTAGTTATGAGGTAAAGTTGAATTACGAGAATAGCTGAGTCTTAAGCGTACCTGCAAGAGGATGTGGGAAGTTGTACTTGTTATTCCGTGTTGCAGGTTTAAAAATTCTACTGTTATGAGCACCGCCCTCCCAATCGGTCACGAAATAAGTCGCACACAACCATGAATTTCTGCATTGGGGACTCACAATGACCGATGAATGCGATCTTCTCATTATTTGGAACATGTGCATCAACGTGCATTCCATTGATTGTTTCAATACAATTCTAGAAAGATAACGGTGGGTTACATGATAATGTTATTTTTTGCAAATTGAATGTAATAAATTTAGGACATTACCTTAAGGAACAACATATGTCGTGCATCGTGAGAAATCTCTATGAGGGTTTGTTCGAATGTTGGATCTGTTGGATTTACGTCGTGTGCAAAAAACTCATAAGTGCCTTCAACCACACTGAGAAGTATCTGCATATTTTCTTAGAGGAGCGTTGAAATCTCTCCATTGCTCTTTGCATTTATTTATTTTGGGATAATATGTAGAGGGTGATCGCTAACACCTCTCGCAAAGTTGTCCTTGAATAGTCATGAAGTTCATGATCCATATGTAATTTCTCCAAAAAATCGGTTAATACTACTTGTGTCATATGGAACATATTGTTGAATCTTGTTGGGTGGCCCGCAAGCAACTTCTAAACCCATTTTTCCCCAACATATTAAGATTTCATGCAGGGGAAGAAATCTATGTAGGAGTTGTAATACTCTTACATCATGCATATGACAACTGCAACTCTCTTTTTGTGCCTTTCTCTGGTTTCATCCATGTATATAGTATACATTGGCTGACACAGAAGCATCAATAAATTAGTGACAATTACATTGGCTACGAACATCACAATAAACATATAATAATTGTTGAATAAGACAAGCACAAAGTAGTTGAAATTTATATAGCATAATAAAAAATAATACAAAAACATAAATATCTCAAGCAAATGTAAATGAAAAAAAGTCTCTCAAATGTTCTTGCAATCATAAAGATGTCACAGGTGCACCACCCTATGGCCTTCAAGAACCTTGGCGAAAAAACCTTTATAGGTGGATCTTCAAGCAACTCTACCGCAAACAAGTACAATGACAAAACATTAGAAATTTCTCTAGTTGCAATCAAAATTTGTACAACCTGGTTGATAGAATTTGCACAACCTGGTCGATAGAATTTGCTTGAGAAGTGTGGGGTTCAGCGCTGCAAGAAGCCACCAGCTGTGATATCTGGCTTCTAAGGAAAACAACCTCAACTTTCTCTTTTTTTCCCAACCCACAAATGCTTAGAACGATAGGTGGACTCAAGTTCATGGAGGTTTGAGCTAGGGACTTCAGGTGAATCACCTGATTGTTTAGCTTCTAGGTTCTCGGGGGTGTCACCAAGCCATGCTCATTGGGGGCACATGCATAGTTACATGTAGCAACGATACCCCCAGACATTCGATCCAATTTTTCCTCTAAATTATGATCAAGTCCACATATTTAAATTTTTTTTGCAACGGGCACCACCTATAATTTCATAACATCTACTTCAATTCAAAAATAAGATGAAATTGGCCTAATTATGGGACATGTCAAAAATGCTTACCGTAAGTCTTTCTGCCCACCACTTCTCGAGAGCATCAATGGTTTGCTTCACCGGTTCCCACCCCATGCCAGTTGATACTCGTATCAATTCCTTCAAAAAATTTCAATCCGTCTTAAGTTGATTTCACTTATTCTTTAATTGCATCTTGTCGTACTCTCTGCCTATACTTTTCTTGAATTTTCTGATAATATTTTGCCACAGTTCCTTATTGAAATAGGTAGTAGGTCTACTTCCAAGATCGATGTCCTTGAGGCAAATGTCACAAAATGTTATTTTTGTTTCTTTCTCTCACATTTGCGGGTGTACCAGCCTCTTTGGCCATAATCATTGTATTACTATTATGAAAAAAATATAATTACATCGATAACATTACAACTATATATGCACATGCACACCACACACACCACACACACCACCACACACACCACACAGGCCACACACACCACACACCACCATCACACACACACACCGCCATCACACACACACACACACACACACACACACACACACACACACACACACACACACACTCACACACCACACACACACAACCACACACCACACATACCACACACACACAACATGGCACACACACCACCACACCCCCCTTAAACCCTCCACACACCCAACCAACCTCCACACCTCCACACCTCCACACCTCCACACCTCCACCCATTCCTAAACCCACCACACACCACAAAAACACCCCACACAACAGTCCACCACAATAGTCCACCATAACAATACACCACATCTTATGCGTTAAGGTTCTTAGCATTTGGTCTGCCATCTTTAATAAAATCATGTATAAAAAAATATTAGCCCCATAAATTCTCAAAAAACTATAGTGTTACACAATTTGAATGGAAACCATAACATCCATTTCAAACCACTTTCTTAATAAACATGGAGGATATAAGAAAGAATAATGACAATATGAACCTTCAAGTTAAGCCATCAAAATGTACTAGCAATGGGGCCATTAATGAAAACAAAGCACTGGCCAACCACAAATCCAACACCGACCAACACAAATCCAACACCACATCATAGGAATCCACACTAACATACCAACAACAACCCATCATAAACCAACACACCAACACACCAACACATTGGACAAGCACACAATCAAACATAAACCAACACACACACACACACACACACACGTCGAACAATAGCAACCCAACACACAACACAATCCAGAGCACTGAAATACAACATAGTTTGGAGCACTAGAAAATACAGATCCAACACACACACAACACCCAAACAATAGTAACCCAACACACACAACACAATCCAAAGTGCTGGACAATTTGGAGCCTACACACACACAACACCCCAACAACAACAATAACCCAACACACACAACACAATCCAGATCACTGCACAACATCACAATCAAAATCACTGGACAATCCAAAGGTAACACACATAGCACCCCAAAAACAACAACCAAACATACACAACACAACAACAACAACTCAGCACACACAAAAACACACCATCAAAATCCAACTATTGGGTTTCTGTGATATTGTTGTGAACTGAGCAATCCAACATCACAACCCAATCATCACACAATCCCAATCCAACATCACAAGCCCAATACAACATCGCAAGCCCAATCCAGAGCTAACACACACTCACTACCCAACATCACAAACCCAACAAAACATCACAAATATAAAACAACAAGAACCCAACATCACTGTGAAATCTAGACCCAACACACACATACACACACATCATAAAAACAGCAACCCAACACACACCAGCCAAAACTGACCCACCATAAAGCCTACTCTTCTTCTCAAATTTACTTAGAATAAGGTCAAATTGTTTCATAAGCTTGACAGAATGCTTACTAATGCTCATTTGATACAGTAGGCCAACACTTAACAAATTCATCATTTGTCACAAAAATTAAAACCAAAGCATCCAAAGCTAAATTTATTCAAACTCGAGACACCCTCAACCCATATGGACAACTCATCCTCAACCCCTACGACCACATCAACACTATAACCATCACCCTCATCTTCACCAGGACCACTGGCTCCATCAAAACCATCCCCAGGGACACATCGACATTACCATCCCAACACAGCATCGGTACCATCACCATTATTTGCTGCTATTTAAATTCTCACTCAAAATCAGAAAGGAAAATCAACAAAACATCAAAATTGAAGCATCAACACCCATCAAGCGGTTGGGGGCATAAACAAGAAACCAAATCATCTCAAAAAATAGGTGCAAATCCACTAGATAGGATATAGAAAGGGGATATCGGAGGAAGAAGACGTACAAAAATGAGAGTTTAGGGTAGAGAAAGTGAGAGCTCCGCGAGGAAGGTTAGGGCAGATGATGAATGAAATGTTAGATCAAGGGCAACTCAATATAAATAAAGAGGATAAATGTGGGAAGCAGGGTCGAACCCGTGGCCTGCTTTTTATTAAAATCACGCAGCGCCGCGGGCTAAAAGCTCCCCCAAAAGCCTCTTCAATGTGGCATGAAGCCGTAGCGCAGACATAACTCCCTCCCACACACACCCTTAGTTTTCAAAATAAAAATTGCATGGAAAGTGCTCCTCCTATCTATTGTGCTAGCAAGTTGGTGCTTCAAGATTTGTGTTTCTATTTGGTTTTGGGCTACCCAAATGGTCTTTCATACTAGAAAGAACTTTGAAAGGTAGTTGTGCTTATTAAAAAAATTAGTTATTTCTTTGGAAACGTGCCTTCCTCTTTATTTTGTTAGCACTTTGTTGGATGACAAATTTCTTTGAAAAGTCCTAAGATTGAGTTCCTAACTTTTCTCAACATCTCTTGAAAACAAAGCTTCATCAATTTGTTGTCTTACATTATTAGAGGTTGCATGTTTCTTATCTTCCTTCAACATTAATATTTTCAATGCAATTTTAAAACTTAATAGATCTAGTAACACTAAATCTATATGATAAAAAGAAGAGCCTATGCTTTTCTTATATTCAAATAATCAAGTTTTCTTAGCGTCATCATATTGTTGATTGGTCCAGTTGTTTTGCTACAAATTATTTTTTCATTAAATACTCTCTCTATTGTTGAATGACTTACCTTAGTTTGGTAAAAACTACTAATATCTTGAGAAATTTTGGTAGAAATTTGAAGTATGTGCGCATGTTTTATTATAAGGATAATGAATGTCATTTTCACATATTTAGTGTTTTTCCATTCTTTATGTGGTTACTCAAAATTTGCTACAAAATAAAATAAAATCAATAAAATTTAATAAATTCAAAATAATAGTCTTTTCTTAATAAAAATTGAATCAAACAAATAAAACTTAGAAAACTTGAATAATATGGCCTTATTAGCTCTTTTCACTTTTCTCACTCACTACTTTAGACTTTTTACAACACTAACCCTAGTTTTAGGATTAGGTCGTGGTGAGGTCAGTTTGGTTTGTGATTGTGTTTTTTGTTATCTTTTATTCGTTAGAAATGTTTGGTTATGACAAGTTTATCTCGCTAGACTGAAAGTTTAGGACAAGTAAATAGTTTTATTCTTGTTCATTATGCTTCATTTGCATGTTAGCTTAGGTTGCTTTAGTTTCTTTACTTGTTTATAGGCTGCCTAGTAAGCCTAGGGTATGCTAACTTTGTTTTAGCTACTGTAGTAACTTAGGGTATTGTAGTATACCTATGTTGTTGTAGTAAATGTAGGTTTATTTTCCTATTGTGTCTTTTTCTTTTCTAGGGTTAGGATATCTGTCATAGTTGTTCAGCTATTGACATACAAATTATCCAAGATAAGTTGAACAAAATGCAAAGGATGAACCTCAATTAAACAAATAATGATATTTGAATGAGATTTTTTACCGTGTCTGACATAGGTTTAGGGGAGGTACTTTTTTTATTTTTTTTCTTATTATATTTTGTTTGTCCTCAAAAGGTCTATCCAAAATTGAGGTCGTTACTTTGTGTGATTATTGCCTGGAAATTTTGTTGGCTCTTTAAGGATAACTTTCTATCCAAATCAAATAGCTTGAGCCTAAATTTTCAAAATTAAATGTAATTCATAACTGAAATAAAAATTACATAACACATTGCCTTCACACCTTTGAATATCGTGAATACAAAATAACCAAATTGACAATTTAATAAAGTTGAGTAGAAAACTTTTTACAATTTAGGAATAGCCACGAAAAGATCATTTTAGGCAAATGCATTTCATATAGTTTCTATTTCTTGTTTTCAGAACCTCACTCATATTGGGATACGGGGTGATTTGTCCTTTGAGGATCACTACTTTATAGAGTGAGTTCTACCTCTACATAGTGATTGACCTTTTAAACAAATTATTTGAGCATTTGTCATCAAGGATAGGCATACCTTAACCAAGAATAAAAATATACTTGAGTGTGGTAAGCTATAAAAATTTTAATTTTTTAATTGTAAAAATCTAATCGCATTAGTCTTATGACATTGTGCACACCAGTCATACTTAAGCTTTATTTATATGACATTAAGACCAACCTTAGAGGATTTAAATTCTTTTATGTAGTTTAGATGGTAGCCTTTTCTAGCTAGGTTATAAGTTCATTACATGCTTATTTATTTGTTGGTCATTTTTTTCTTTCCCTTAAACTAGATTTTTGATGTTTCACTTTCTTCAGTGAACATCATCTTTAGTCTTAGGATTCTGAGGTCATTCGTCTAGTTACAATGCAAATCCTCACTTTTTCAGGCTTTCTCACAATTATATATCGTGTGATATAAATCCTAAATTTCTAAAATATTGTGAGGATTGAAACATCAAATATATTTCTTCTTCAAAAAAATTTAAGCCCAAACAATAAATTAGTTGAGATGTCACTGAGTTTTATCAGTAGCTTCGATATTTCTAACTCTTTCAACTTTAGGGTTCTAAAATAACTGTTCCATTTTTAAACTTTTCTCATTTGACATTCTAATAATCAATTGTGGAAACTAAATATTTTTCTTGGCTCTTTTTAACCTCAGAGTCGACAGCCTGTCTATTTATATGTCATAATATAATTCTCTTATTCGAATAAAGTTTCCTCCCGGATCAGTATAAATGATCCAAAAAGGAGAAGAATCAAATAGAAAAGATATATAACAAGAGATAGATAAATAATAAAAAAAGTAACAAGTAGAATACTTATATATGGGTAATCCTCATGTGATGGGTCGAGAATATACGATCATATCGAAGTACCTCGAAACACAACATCTATGAAGAGAATCTTTATATAAACCATCCGTAACCAGAGAACCAAAAAGAACATTTTTTTGTTTTGAGATCAAGTGTATTCTAGAGGAACAGATCCCTCTGGTTAATTACATCTTGAGGCATACCTAATAATACTCTCAAAAAAAGAAGTTTCAGTTATATTATCATGAACCAGAAGAATATACCATCAAAGGATGGTTATTTCAATCAGGAACATCTCACCATCTCGAGAGCACACTGAACCACATGGGAGAGGGTGAGTCCCTTAAATCCACAGGTGGATGGTGGACGGCGGCCGCCAATAAGCGAGTCCCGGAGGGATAACTAGGTTGACTTGATAGGAACATCCCTATGCTTCAAATCTCACCAAATCGTGCGGGTAGAGGGCGAATCACCGTATCTCAAACTAGCGACTTGCTTATCAGCAGTAGGGGCTATCAAGAATACATCAACGAAGTCGCAAAGGATGACAGGGCTCAAAGGGGCTCAACAAAGGAAAGGTAAAGTAATCATAAAAGGTAGAGCTAAGTTAGGGTACCATGAACCCATCATCCCAAGCCACTAGAACCCTAAATATACCTAGTTGTGAAGGTAGTCAACCAAGCACGGTTAGAGATCCCCGATCAATAATCCGTGAATTACTTCATCCAAAGAAACCTCAGTAGCCCTAAGCTCAAAGGAACGAAATTCCATCCTATGACTATTAGGTGGAGCTCCAAGAGGTGAGATTTATATCTATTAAGTTTTTGGGTTCTATAGAAGAACTCATACTTTGACCTTTATAATAAAAATGAATATAATAGACATTATATGGTCATTATAAACATGTTGCTATAAAGGTGTGAATTATAGTAAGTACACATGGATAGCTGCCAATTGTAATATTTAATTTTTCATTTAACAAAATTATTATACTAAATTTAAATAAATTTATTAGTTTGAAATTTTTTTCTTTTCTAAAATTGTTAAAAAAAAATAAGAATAGTTGCATTTGTGACCATAATAATTGAACCCAATATTAGTTGTGCTAAAATATATTCATTTTCTTTCAATACAAAGAATTGAATTATTGTCAAAATTTATATTATTTCTAATTATAAAATTGACTTTCAGACGTAATTTTTCCCAACCTATTTATTATAAACAATTTAATTAATTAAATCTTCCTCAGCCAAGCTGTCCAGGTACATCATCAAGTATTTGAGCTGGACAACACTGCGCTTACTGTAACATGATCTGTTCTTGTTACAAATGGCTCCCTTTCATATGATAGCATTGTTTATGTAGAAGATAAAGTAATATGAAGTCAATGTTCTTAAATTTAATGATTTTATAGTTTATGCACTTAATTTTTTATCAATATTGTGTAGAGTAATATCCGCAAGGGCAGAATAAAAATATTTTATTCTAAGTCATTAAGAATTCCTGCGTATATCAAGAAAAATCAGGGGTAACCCAAAAGGGATGAGGATTTCTATATAAAAACCATTAGGAAGGAAAAAATTATGGCACTTAATTAAGTTGAAAGGATTATATGTGTGAGCTAGTATATGTAAAGGCACCCTTTCTATCAACTAAAGAAGGCATTAATATATTGTATATGCATGAGTTGACAAATAATTTGTTGTAGTGATGGTAGAAGTAGACTTGATGTATTAAAGTTGCGATAAGATGATAGTAGATGCTCGCTTTTGTCGAATCCAAGTTTTTTGATGAACTACACTTGGACCATATAATATGATTGATTAAGGAGAAAAATAAATTTGATAGGGGAATAATTTGGAGAGAAGTTCATCTAACTTTTTTTGTTCCATTGGCCTAATAATCAATTTGAACCACTTGAAGTTTAGTAAGAAAATACCTAACTAGTCTTGACCCTATTTTCCATCTTTAACAAAAAAAAAATCTTAATTTTTATAATCCATAACACCTTCAAAAAGGCCAAATGTATCCTTAAATTATGCTGTCAGGTTAGGTTCTAATATGACTTAGCATTAAAATCAAATCCAGAAGCAGTATTAAAACACTAACAGAAAACTCATGAAACTATCCAAAAAATCTATAGAAATTATAATACAAGATTTCTAAATGGTTTCCAAGCTTGTGTTTGCATATATCTTCCTCATCAAAGGTCTAAATTTATTTTTAAGAGTTTCTACTTTTATGCTAGATTTTTTATGGATAACCCATTATTTGATTTTTCTCCTTAATCCCTCCATCCTTAATCCCTTACTAACACACCTATCTTGAAAACACTTAATATTTTGTATCTATAAACAAACTATCAATGTAAAGCATGGTTTAGGCATGCTAACATTAAGGGTTGTTGGTTATTTATGGAAAAAAAATGTAGATACAAAACTTATTATATTGGCACAAGAGATTAATGGAAGGATTTGGAGTGGTTATCAAAGCATCGATGTTGAATGGTTTGTTTTGGGAAATGCCTATATAAGGGAAGAAGAAGTAAAAAAAAATTAGAGTAGGTTATCATTTGAGTGGTGAATAAGTATAAACAGAGCAAGATGATAACTATTAATCTCACCAAAGAAAGGAGCAACTTGAATCCACCAAGAACGATGAAATTCAAAGAGAATTTCTTCAGATAAATTTTTTATTTATAGAACATATTCCTTCATATTTAGTGGGATGCTAGTCTTTTGGACTATTATATTTGGAGGGGAAATAATAAGAAAATTGAAATCCAAACATTTAATTGATGGAATGAATCCAACAATCATTTAATTCTTATTATCCATGATAAATAGAATAACAAGGGCTACAATACATGATTTCATGGAATAAATAAAAATTCATTTAAGAAAATACAATTTCAATTAAAATATCCTATGCTTGGACTTGCAAATGATCTCTTTTACATATGCATTGTTTCATTTTTTTTTATTTTCTCTTGTGCATGTAATTAGTTTTTGTGCTAATTTAATTGAACTATTTGACGAGATACAACAATATTACTTGATTCAACTATAGTTTTATAGAGACGTAGATTTATTTTATTAATGATACAATTTACAAAGTGGCACCATTTTTATAATCCATAAATTGCACAAATTCTAGAACACTTTGTTGGCATGTTTGTCACATATTTGACTAAACACTATATCTCATTGTAGGGATACTTAAAATATTTTTTATTAAATTGAAATTTATATTAATATAATTGGTAGCTTGTCCTCAAGTGTTAAGTTTGTAAGGCCAAATTTATAAATCTAACAGAGAAAGGTTTATCATGAGGCAATAAGGGAGTGATTTCAAATCATGTGGATGTGTCTAGGTAATTCTTTTGGTTGAATTAAAATATTGAAGATTGTGTTCCTTTGCTTCCTTGTATTTTTAAGTTGTAAGACTCTTTGTGATCAATTATGATAATAGATTCAAGTTGAGGGTCATATATTAGGGATCATGTAAATTTATATCATGAGTTTAGGTTCAGAGCTTATGTCCAATAATAGATATTCAAATTCATCTTTTCAAATCTAGTGTCATTATTAATTATAAAGTATCACTCTCTTTTTAATAAATAAATCAATTTAAATCTAAATTAAAATTTAATGTCAAATGACAATAAGTTGGTATGTCATCAACAAATTTTCATCCTCTGACACAAATTTCGAAGCATGGTTGGATTCTTTCGGAATGTTTTTTAGCAAGAAATATTCAAAATTTAATTAGAAATTATTTAGAATTGTGATTTCAACAAATTTATAGTCAAACGGATTGACTTCATGAGACACCAAATATTTCTTCAGTTTGAGTCAAATCAAGCACAGATCAAGTCATTAGACTGCTTTTGGAAGCTTTCATTGCTTAATTAGAATGTCAAAAGAATTCAAAATTTAACAAGCTTATAGTCAAATCAAGCGTCTTGGTGACACAACTCCAACGAGCCTAAGATCACTTAATTCTGACATTATTAGGGCTCTCAAATGTTCATTAAATGTCGTCCAATCAACACAATCTCTTCTAACCATTTGATAAGTCGTCTGAATTACTTCCATAGCTGTAGAGATTTCTCACCCCAACTAGCTAAATAGAGCCCCACCCCTTTTCTAGAAAGAGGGGGAGACTAATTTCGAAAAAGAGTAGTGCTTGAAGAAGGAGCTGAAGCTCATCATCATATCTGCACCAAAGTCCGACAAAATTGTCCCACATCTGTAGCCACCTTCCACTTTCGGCCACCACCTACTCCTTGCAATGAAGTTCCTTATGAAGTTACAATGTGCATTACAAAATCCAACTGTATGTTGCCAAATAAAGATGCACACGACGGAATAATATGTCACCCAGTACAACATGTAATGCTGCATTCCAAAGATGGTGTAAAAATGCACCACAAATATAGTGAGTATAGTGAAACATCTCACCTCGATGACACTGTAACAATGCACCTCACATATAATTAACAACTCACCCCAAAGAAGATGTAAGAATGCACCTTGAATTTGGTGACTTTCTATGAACTGCTAATGCTCTTTCCATGCAGCCAACCATTATGGGTACTTGATTAACCATGGTTTACATGGTCCATAACTTACATAGCTACCGAATAAAGCTCTTGAGACAAAAAGACATCATAACATCTTTTGACTCCAGTCCTTACAGCCTACGAGCGTCATCGCAGATTAGCACTACCACTTTTGTGGCCAGCTATGACCTACATGGTCCCCAGCCCATGCAACTCCTAAGTCTGGCCCATGCGACCAACAAACTTCATCACAACTCACCATTATGGTCAATGTGACAAACTATAGCTTATGCAATTTTCAGCTTGCATTGCTCCTTACTCTTTGCTCTATGGCTTACAAACACCATCATAGCTCACTGTACACTTAAAATAAATATTATATTTGTACACATTTTTATAGCTATTTTTTAGATAATGCACTTTAATGGAAAATATTTGTGTATTTTTCTTTCAAGTATAATCAAACGGATGAAAAATGGTGAAATGAGTGAAAAAGGATAAAATTTGGTGCAAAAATGAAGAAGGTGTGCAAAAGAACTGAAGGTGTGCAAAAGAACTGTGGTGCAAAAGAACTGTGGTGCCTAAGCGCCCAGAACTGGAGCTTACGCGCCATTAAAATCGAGAAAGCTGTGCCTAAGCACCCAGTACCGCGCTTAAGCGCCAAAAGTAGTTATTTAACGATTCAATGAATTCAGATGAATTTTGAAGAGGTTTTTGAAGCAACCCTTGGTGAAAACATGGGAAATAGTTTATGGACACAAAAATACATTCAATTGGCTTTTGAAAGGACGCAACTCTTGGACGATTCATTGAATGTGGACACATTTTGAAGAGACGTCAAGGCACCTTTTGGAAAATTATACTCCTTTTGGAAAATTATAAAAGAAGACTTCGATTGAATTGAAGAACTCTCTATCCATCACCCCTCCTTCGAGAGATTTCTTCCACACAGGCCGCTGCCCCCTTTTATTTTTATTTTAAGTTGTAGTTTGTATTGTAAGTGAAGGAAGAGATTCAAAGGAACTTCGAGAGTGTGGTAAAGAGGATTTGAGAAAAGTTTATATCTTTGTGACTACATTTAGTTTTAATCTAGACTTCTTATTTGTTTACATAATTTCTACTTTCAAACTTAATTATGGTTTTGTTTTCTCCATGAATTTTGAGTATTTTTATTTATTTTTTTCCTTAAAATGATTGGTGATTAAGTGTTAGATTGTGTGAAATATTAATCTTTAATGTTGGAATAAGTTGTAATGATTTTAAATCTTGTACTTCATTTACATCTTGATTTAGCCAATTAAGATGTTAATATTTGTTGTGAGAACATATAAGATCTGAGATGGTATTGTCTCAATCAATAAATGGTAAGAATCACATGAGATTGTATGGATGAGAATGTAATTCATATGATTAAGTGCAAATAAATAGGAAAATAAACTTTAAAATTTGTAGAATTAGAGAACTTTAGAGTGACAGTCTAAAACCCCCAATCTGATTTATAGTTTTAGGTTTTGATATGAGATGTTAGCTCCCGTGTGGAGGGAGAAGATGGAACTCTAGAGTGAGAGCTAGTATCTTCTCTATGTAAACCATCTTCAAGACTATTTAAACTTTAAATTAGCCAATTTTCTTTATAGCATCTCTAGTAAGGATAAAAAATCAATTTGAATACTTCCACAACAGAATTCCTATACTTGTCAGTGATTCATGGTAAGAAAAAAGATATTTTATTTATATTGCCTTCATTTTACAAATATCTAGTTAAGTTTATTTACTTTGCTTTTAATTATCAAAAATTACAAAAAGAGAATCAAATTTCCATTCCTATTATAACATCTATAGTTTGAGTAAAATATTTTACAAAGTAGAATTTGTTATCTAATTTCTTCTGATTTAGTTAAATATTATATTTTTCTTTGTGGGTATGATATTCAAGGCTTAATAAAAAAGTCTAAAATTACTTGAATATTACTTGATAACGATATGTATACTTGCGTAGTATCCCAGATTTAAATATAATAATTGTATTCTTATTTGCTTTGAAGTCAAGTTTTTTCCTAGCTGTTGCTCGGGATTAAGTTTTTAGCGTCGTTGCAAAAAAAAGAATTATATGTAAGAAAAAATTAAGAATATAACCGCATACATTGTATTAACATATAAAATCGGGATCACTCACCACTATGGTCTACCTGACCAATTATAACCTACACAACCCACAAGTCATATAGCTCCTAACTCAGGCCTCAGTAGCTTACCAATGTTATTGTAGCTCATCACTATGACATAAGTGGCTAACTACAACATGCATGACTCATAACCTGTATAACTTCCTACTATAGTCTCTGTGGCCAATCAACACTTTAGAAGTAATCATCTACAACAAACATGTCGGACTTCTACCATGTATTTCAATTACACTCTATATGACAAGCTAGCACTACAGTCACTATCTCCAATAATCACGACGGACTACTGCCTCCATAACAATTAACTGCTACCTTTACAACATGCTATCTCTGAGAACTACATCTATTACAGCTAGGATACGACTATTATCGATTAACTACGGTTATACATTTAAAATGATTAAATTTATAACTCTATTTCCTTAATTTAGGAGAAGTGTGTAGCTGTGTACTCACCATTCATAATGAATTATTTTAACTATATTAGACTCCATGATTTTTTCACCTTTTCCATGGATTCAAAAAAAAAAAAGAGTTCTCTTCTCTTACTTACTTCTCCTTAATCACCTGAGTGTGTGTAAGATTTTTGTACAATGTTAAGATGATAATTCATTACTCTATCGTCATAGACCTTCCAGTATGCAAAAATTTGGCTCTATATGTGAGTAATGAAGTCCTATTTGACACGGTTTTAACTATCAAAATTTGAGCATATACTTCATCTCCCAATGATATATATCATCTAATTGGAGAAGAAATCTTTTTTGCATCTCTTGAATATCATTTATGAAGCATTATTGAATTTGAGGGGCAACCTACATTGAAGTTTCAAAAGGTTGATAATGTTAACACACTAGGCATGACTATAGTGGGGTAGTCTTCATGTAACATATTCGGACACAAAGTCTATGAAAAATTCTTCTATGCTGGGTTTAACTTTCACTGTAGTCTCGAAAGATTATTCATGTTAACCGTCGAGCCATGATTTTGGTTGGGAAGACATTCCACATTTCATTCATACATTAAGTCTTTGATGATTTCTTCTAGACAACTTGGAAACTTCATAAATAATAATTTCTCAATAACTCGCATCGAACTAGAGTTTTTTCTTAACTAAATCAGAAATCCGAACTCTTCACGATTCAATACATGGGCTACTTTATAAGCTCATGTGGAAAACACCCCCATTGAGGGACAACAAGTTTAAAATCTACAACAAGCAAGTTGCTAAATATTATTGTTGAGCATGGCTATAATGATATTTCCAAGAAAAAGTATGGTCAATTGTGACCTAAATCGGAATCTCGAGAAATGCAAAAAATCTCTGGCACTTCATATTAGGTTTAATCGATCCCAGGGGAGACTCGATTTGACCTCTTTCATCATAGGCTATAGTCGTCAAGAAGGAGCTTTGACTAAGAACCTTAGATAGGTCAAAAATACTTGTTGGATTCTTTTAGCCTCTTCCATAGTAAGCTATAGTCGTTAAGCATAAGCTTAGAGTAACAACCTCATATAAGCCAACCATTTTGTGGATTTCATATGACTTTGTCAATTATAAACTAATGTTATTGAGCACATCCTGCTATAAAACCTAGGATGGATCTTATTTACATAATGAATTCTTCTTTCAACACTATTCCAACACAAATTAACATCGTCGAGCATCTCTAAATATACAACCTAGGATAGATCTTACATAATTCATGGATTACAATTTTTTTCTTCCACTACATGTTGCAGTCACGCACTGACTGAACAACCTAGGAAAATTCAAACATTTTTTTCAACAACATAGAAGTTGGGTGACATCAACTCAGAATTTGGGCAACAATTTCTTGTAATCGCCAAAAAATGAAGCAATCACAACTTAAAAAAAATTACAAAAGTAACCTCAAAGATAACATCAAAATTTTAAATACATCAAATAGAAGAAAGACATACAGATAAACATATAATCAACATGCACAAATGCCCTTTCATACGATTAAATAAATATAAAGATCAACACATACTAAAAAAAATGGCTACAACAGGATAACAAGAATAAAGAGATCAATCCAAAACAACATCTTCCTTAGTGTCAGGAGATGTGCAACTTCAAGTTGTCTTCTTCTAAAACCAACATACTCACTTAAAGAGCCTATAAAGCCAAAAATCATAACAACAATGTAAGATGTCTACTCTGAATAGCATGATAGCAATGTAAGAATTTTTTCAGAAACATGATAACAGTGCACAAAGTCTTCTCTGAAAAATGCAACAAAAACATAAAAATTCTCCTCCTAAAAGCACGAGTAGTGTGAAATATGTCTTCAAGAAATAACAACAATGTATGAAATATCCTCCCATAAATCATGATAGTAGCACAAAAAATTCTCTCTGGAAGGCACTTCAACAACATAGAAATGGAGCTTTGTTAATTGCACAAATAGGATGGGGGTGTCCGCTTTTTTTATTATGGGAGCCCCTTTGATCACACAAAGAGGTTAGGATACTCAACTTCTTTCCCCTAGGAGCCCCACAAAAAAAATGTCAGGGGACTCTGCTTCTTTCCTCTAGGAGCTCTTTTGATCACACATGTAGGCCAGAGCCCAATTGATTATTCAAACATGCTAGGGATTCAACCTTTTTCTTTAGAGAGACTAGTTGATCACACAAAAAAAATCAGCGGACTCCACATTTTTCCTCCTCTTTTTGACTTATTTATTGGCTCAAAATTACCCAAAAACCAAAAAAAAGAAACATAATAATATCCAATATTGGTTTGGATCATGGATGGTTGACGTGGCCATTTATTGTCTACTAGATTGCTCTTACCTTTTATCATACGATCCTGCATCCCCTAGATTGCTAACATGGCAACCCATCATCTATGTTTATGGATCACTGAAGTGGACCTCTGTTATCCACCAGCTCGAACCTACCTCCCTTTGTCAAATTTAACATCTTTGGATCATTGACATGGTAGCCCACCATCTATATCATTGGAAGAGCACCACCAACCACTACCAGCGCCGGTCCAAGCCTTCAGCCAGCACCTCCAACCACCATTGCAAGCATCGCCGCCAACTCCAACCGCGACCACCTCCATCCGCCCTAGGTCATTGTCGCGTTCAGTTAATTTCGGCCGCCAGCAAGAGGCCCCCCCACCGGCCTTCGCCATCTCGGTTGACTCTAAAATTCATTGTCAGCCACCTTTGACCATTAAGCTCTGCCACTAGCCACCATAAAAAAACCCTTGTTGCGGTCTCTAGCTTCCACCACAACTGGTTTTGTCTCCCAATAGCCTGCCAGCATCGACTGATCATGACCTTTGACCACTAAGATTCGCCTCTCGCCACCAATAGATGATCTTCATCAATGGTCTCTAGCCTCTGCTACCACCGAATTCCGCCTCCATCTGCCTGCCTGCATTGGCTGCATCCTCCAACAACAAAATATAACTTTATTTTTCGAAGGCCAAGTGATTCAAACTCATAACCTAAAAAAAGTGAATAAACCAGTTGTCAACAAGATCAAAGAAATTTTACATACATAAATACATACATGCATATATATATATAAT
>NW_018223801.1:20470-21179 GCF_001263595.1 Phalaenopsis equestris
TATATAATCCCAAATTTTGGCATAATTTTGTCAGTTTCAGATGATGAAGCTGGCCTAACAAAACAAATACGAGGTAACCAATACTCAATAAATTTCCATCATCTGATGCCTATTTCGAGGGATTTTTTAATCTGAGCCAAATGAAGCCCAAATCATGTCGTTAAACCACTTTTGAAATCTTTATATGCATAATTGAAAGGTCAAACTAATTATAAATTTGACAAGCTTACAGTCAAACCAAACAACGAGATGAATCCAACGAGTAAGATAGTTCAATTCAGTCATAGTTGAGATAGTTAAACATTCATCCAACATTATCTGTTGAAGTGATCTAAATTCCTTTCTTATTTGGAGAGAGGCCTCTCCAGACTCTATAAATAGAGTCCTACCCCTTTCTTGAGAGAGAGGGGAGACTTGGAGCCAGAAGAGGATTAAAGCTTAGAGTAGTAGGAGTTGAAGATCAAACGTGTTTATGTATTGAAGATCCGATGATATCCTTCCCTCCTACAATCATCGACCACTATCGACTACCACCTACTTAAAATAAAGTCTTTTGTGGAGTCACAAACTACGTTGCAAAATTTCAGCATATATTGCAAAACATTAAAGCACCTGATAGAATAATATATAACTCTGAACATCGTGCAATAATGAACCCCAAAAAAAGTATAACAAAACACCTCAAATAAGGTTCAACGACACACCCGAA
>NW_018223802.1:0-7727 GCF_001263595.1 Phalaenopsis equestris
CCAATGTTCTTTATAGCTTCTCTAATAAGGGTAAAGAATAATATTACCCCTATTTGGCACAACACGATTTTGCATACTTCCACAAAAGAATTCCTTTACTTGTTACTAATTCATGATAAGGAAAAAGATATTTCATATTCAGTGCTTCTTATCTTGGCAAAACTCAAGTTATCTTTAGAAGTTTTTATTGTTTTGTCAAAATATCAAAAATTCCCAAAAGAATTGAACTTTAATTATTGGATAATATCTTTAGTTTAAGTATTTGTCTTTTTAAAGTAGAAACTTTGTTACTTTAATTATTGCATACTGTGAACACTCCCTGTGGGTTTGATATTTGGGGTTTAATCAAAAAGTCATATATATTAAGTTAAAAAGTTAAATTCTTATTTTCTCTAGGATCAAGTTTTTTGTACTGTTACACAGTAAGAAAATATAAGTTAAAAATTTAATCAAATATATTGTTACTGTTGTATATAAACAGTCAGGATCAAGCCCTGAATATTGAACCAACAGGGAAAATTGGCAATGTGCACTTTTACAAAACTAGAAAGTTTAGATAACAAAAATTCTACTTAGCAAAATATTCGTACTTAAGCTTAAGATGCTATAATAGGGATGAAAGTTCAATTCTTTTTGTAGTTTTTTATTATATGAAAATAAAGAAAGCAACTATTTAACTTAACTAAATATAGTTGCAAGCTGTAGGCAATATAAGTAAAATATATTTTTCCTTATCATGATTTATTAACAAGTATAAAAATTCTGTTGAGGAAGTATGCTAAATGTGTTGTTCCAAATAGGAGGAATTATATTCTTTACCCTTACTAGAGATGCTATAAAGATCATTGGCTATTCTAAGTTTGAATAGTCTTGAAGATTGGTTAGGTAGGAAAGATACCAGCTCTCACTATAGAATTCTCTGTTCTTCCTCCATCCGGGGTCTAACATCTCGTATCAAAACCTTAAACTATAAATCAAATTAGAGGCTTTAGCATGCCACTCTAAAGTCCACTAATTCTACACCCTTGAAAAGTTTAATTCCTTATTTATTTGCACTCAACCCCATGAAATACATTCTCATCCATGAAATCAATATGTGATCCAAACCATTTACTGACTGTGACAATACCATCTCGAATCTTACATGTTCTCACAATATGTATTAACATCTTAATTGGCGAAATCAAGAAGTAAATGAAGTACAAGGTTTCTAATCATCACAACTTCTTCTAACATTGAAGTCTAATACTTCGCACAACTTCCTTTCAATAATTAATCACTTATCATTTTAAGAAAAAAGATAAAAAAACTACTCAGAATCCATAGAGAAAACACAACCACACATGAGTTTAAAAGTTGAAATCATGCACCCAAACAATAAATCTAAGATAAAAGAAAGTGTAGTCACAAAGATAAACACTTATCTCAAATCCTCTACACCAAATGTCTTGAAGTTCCTTTGAATTCTCTTCCTTCATTCATAATACAAACTAACAGTCAAAATAAAAAGAAAGTGGCCAGCGGCGCCAGCGATGGGCGGCGGTGGCTACTTAGATGAATGATGGCTCAAAAGGCTGATGGCTGACCCTTCTCTTGGATGATCTAAGTTTTTTCTTATAAAATCCAAGGTATACCTTTGTGTCTCTACAAAAAGGTGTCTTCATTTAATGAATCTTCTAGAAGTTTCCTCCTCAGAAGCCAATTGAATGAGTTTTTGTGTCCATGGGCTATTTACCACATTTTTACCAAGGTTGCTTCAAACACTTATTGAAAAATTAGTTAAAATTTAATAAATCATCACATAACTACATCTGGTGCTTAAGCATGGCGTACCTGACACTTAGGCACTGCTCTCTGGCGCTTAGGCTCGAATCTTGGGCGCTTAGGCGCCTGAGTTCATTTTTTTAGCTTTCTTCATTTTGCTCCAAATTTGACCCTTTCTCACTCCTTTTAGCATTTTCATCCATTTAAATGTACCTGAAATAAAAACTCACAAATTTCTTTCCTTAACGTGCAATATCTCAAAAATAACCTTAAAAATGTACATAAAAACACTATATATTTTAGGTGTATCACTAACCAACTATATTCCCATTCTAGAATTCTGTGAGCTTCCTATATATTCTACCAAATGTACACATGTACTTCTCTTGATGAATTGAAGTTGAATTCACCTCTCATATATATTCCTATGTAGCTCTGTCAGTCTTCAGTATGAATGTAAATGCTCCTATATAATCTACCAACTAAACTGAGCACGCTGCACACACACACACACACAGATATAAATATATATATATATATGGATAAAAGTAAAAAAAAGGCATAGTCTGTGTTATATATGAAATAACATAAGAATTGAGTGTTATGTATGTAAATACCCTATTTTTATAAGATTTATATATATAGCACTCAATTTTATTTATTTACATATTTAACACTAAATTTTAATTTTTACATATATTACATCTTACCTATGCATGGAATAATATTTTTGATGTGATATTTTTTATGTTGTACATCAAGAACGTGTCTGTGAGGATCCTAAGGAGATCCAATGGTCCCAAAAGAAGAAAGTACAACAAAGAAGAACACTTCAACGGAGACCAAGATGGCAACTTATCCAATTGGATGCAGCCATTCGAGCCAAGGATGAAGGTCGATCGAGCGAGGAGGACATAAAGAATGATCTAAGCTCAAATTGATCAGACTACAACAAGACAAATAAACACACGAGTTAACCACAATAGAAAGTTGAGTGAAGGCATCAACCTACCTCTTGGTAGATCTGACTCGAGGAAAGAATCAAGTTCTTCGGCACAACAGTAGCCCCACAGACTACATACGTACTTGAGGTTCCTCTCAGTACTTCAACAGTGTTTGGTCAACACTAACCGATAGGTATCGATTCGGGCATAATGAAACGCCCTGCCAGCCATATAATACCTCTTTTAGGAAAATCTATAAGGTTAAGACCGCAGAGAGGTTCAAAATCTTTGCACTTGATTCCTATATGGGTTGGACTTATTTAACCAATCACATAACCTCAATCGAATCAACCACATGTTTATTGAGGATCACCGATGTGCTATGTGTCGTCTTTTCTTCACCACGCAAAGGGAGTTACCCTCAGGTAGTTGTTATCACTGGGGGTAGTCATGTCATTCGCTAACTTCAAGTGAATATTCAAAACATTGTTTGCCAGTACCTAGAAGTCATAGAAGAATTCATGTCGATCAAGCAAGGGAAGAATAAGAGCATTTTCTTCTTTATCACTTGCTTCTAGAAGATGTTAGAAGTGGTTAACGCTGCCTTATCTCAATGGTAGAGGGAAGAACCTTTCTAATATGTGTTGTGTACTAAGCAACCAGAGACATTAGCTAAGTTGTTTGAGATGACCAACAATCATATATAGTCAAGTCAGGTTCACCACGCAAGCACACCTCTACCTTTTTCAGAGGAGAATCTTCCACCCGACATCCAAGAGGTCTAATACATCAACTTAGGTTTTTTTCCTCAGAACTATGTTGAAATTTAAAAACATTTATATTTTTATGAAAATTATAAATAATGTTTAAAACTTATTTTAAAACAATTGCATATATAGCTTAGGTCATATGCAAAGCCAACCTTTTAAAAGCTTTTACTTGCATAAAATTTGTATATAGTGGCACCAATTAGAATTCTTAGATCTTTATGATGGGGTTGGGCTCAACAATACCTTCAAAAACATACGTCGACCTTTCACCCACATTTTACACACACGTAGATGTATGTGACTAGGCCACCTTATTTTAGATGTTTTCTAGAATAGGGAAGGGAGTAGTTATACATTTCATATGTGTCGGCTATTATTGATCGTTTGTGCCTACCTGGGAATTTTTGTGCATCTTTTGTGTGTTTACCAAATATGTAATTTAGCATATTAGGTCATCATGCACAAAAATTCTAACATATTTTCTATAGGTGCTGCTAAGGTCTCCTCCCATCAGAAATGAGCTATTTCAAATTGCATCTTATAAGCTATGTGAACCCTCTGTTTTGATGGTCAAGTCTTTCTCTTAGACTTTTTATCAAGTAATTTTTAGAGTTTTTAGGAGTCTACACATGAAATACGATACAAACACAAGTTCTAAAGTGTATCACAAAGGAAACCATGTCATGGAGGCGAGGAACACCTTGCTTGTGTTCCATACCTTAATTTTGAATTCATATTATTGTATAGAGTTAGGATCAGACATGTATATGCAGATTCTGGTCTCATTTTTTTGCCTTAATTGGATATGTTGTCGATCCAATGGCACTGACTTATTTATATTATTACTCATATGGCTTTGTTAACTTTTTGTTATGTTGTCAATTTTGCTTTCTTTGATTGCTAGTTTGCCTGAGATGCATAGTGAATGTATAATTTAGGTTCTTTAAGGACCTTAAAATATATATCTTTTTTATTAAAAACCTAACACTAATATATTGAGATAAATTAGAATTTAAGATTAAAATATCTCAACCTCTTCAAAACTTGCTTTACATTTCTGCATGGCCTTTGGACCGGATTTAAAATGGTTTGCATTACATAGTCATAACCTAAGTTATATAAATTGGGCCTCCACATTAGGACTACTCTAGATAATTGCATCATATTTGTGTGTCCTGATGAAAAGATATCATACTTCTTTAACTTGCCTGACCAAGCATATGATTTATACTTCGGCGGCTGTCTAGCACGCCTAGGGTGTTAGAGGCTTTTCCAACCTAGATGAGATATAAGTCTTGTATGGCAATGTTCTGGATTTGTAGACATACCTCTCTTTTATTTATTCTCCAGTAGCTTTCTCACCATTTACTTATTTGGTATAAGTACCATTTCTAAAGCTTCTACCTACAATCGGTCATAGAGCATAGACGTTTATTTCCTCAGACCTTAGGTCTATCAAGGTTTCCTTGAATGACACCATACATGCGCTGTTGACAAGGGATCATTAGTTGGGTTGGTTTTCTATCTTCACGACTAGAAGGACTTTGGGTCCTAATAGCTTTGGAGGATGGATCCATTTAAATCCTGACTTGACTATCTCTACCTGATTAGAACTCCCTTTCCTTAAATTTTGATACACCCCCTTTGAGATCATTCTCTTCATACGGTACATCATTGATGTCATCCCATAGACCGTGAATGCGGACATACCACAACCCGTTTGGGATACTGTGATTCACCCTCTGCCCTTATGACCCAATTAGGCACTGAAGCATAGTGTGGACCCGATTGCAACTACCCAATCATTTTCATAAGTCTCATTTATTGACGAGCCACCACCTATGTTGGATGTGAGAGGCTAACTCTCTGCCCCTATAGCTTAGTGTGGACTTTGATAGCATCAAGCTGTTTCGATGGAAAAACCATCCTTTATGACACTCACTTTTAATGTATGCATGACTTATATTAGCGAGAGTACTCTTGAGTTTCCCCCAAGAAATAATTAATCAAAGGGATACAACTAAACCCTAAAATAAAAGTAATTTTTTTTATTCTTTGGTTATGGGTTGCTTATGTAGGGATTCCCTTTGTGGATTTCGTGTTTCAAGGTATTTTCATCTAGTCTCGTCCTTGACATATATCTTGACCTATCACATGAAGTTTACCCTACATAAGTTCTCCTTGTTAGTTTTTAAATTTATTAGTCTAAATGTCATCATAGGCTCTCCTTTTTTAGTCCCTCTTCTCTAAATCATTTTGAAAATCCAAGTTGGAAAGAGAACTATATGATAAATATACAAGCTAACGACCCCTGGGTTAAAAAAAAAAAACAAAAAAACCTGATAATTCAAAATGGTGATAATTAAAGCTGAGTTTAACATGACAAAGCACTTCATCAGTTTGTATGATTATAAAAAAATTATTTTAAGAAGTCTTATATTTGACAAAAAAAATTTGTCTCCAATTAGGGTTGAATGCAAAGAAGATTAATTGTTGTTTGAATGGATATATGTTTTTTTATAAGCTCAGTGATACAGAGACTCAATTTAGATTCTATCATTAGCTTAGATTCAAACCTTAGAGTAGAAAAAGTAAAAGGCAGAAGGATGTTCCATAAAAGTGACTCTTTTCTCTTTCGCCTTTTTTACATTTTTAGAAATTATTTTCTTCTATGTTTTGCTTTCCATATGACGTGACATCATAACAGATTAGAGGAAATCAACTAAATGAGTCATCCTAAAGTGAAGATGCATGAAAAAATTTTGATTGCACATATCAAAAGTACAATACGAAGATACATAACATATGAATTGGCACAGTCAGACCACATCACTCTACTTTTGTTGGCCATTGATTGTTATACCATATAATTTGCCATCTAAGATGTGCATGACCACATCATTCTTCTTCCTGAAACTATATATACCAGGTCTTAGTAGCCCCAGAGGTAGGATTGATGTATAATAATAGTCATTTATATAGGAACTACGTATTATCTAGGAAAGAGGTGTCATGACATATAATGTTTTAGTAAAACATAATTTGTAAATGAAAATGGACAATAAGTGATTTTATTACGTATGTTATATTTTTTTGGTGGAGCACTGTGGAAAATTTGGCTTGTCCATATTGCTTGGATTGATCTAAGGCAGTTGTGTTTCAGTATAGCAGAAAAAATTCATGGTTTGACTGACACCATATGTTTTTAAATGTTGAACATCCATTTAGGAGAAATAAAAATGCATTCGAAATAAACAAAATTGAGAAAGTAGCATCATCTCCAATAGTACCCGGGGAAAGTTTATTACTGATTCTTAGTAACATTCCAATAATTACCATTAACCCTGAGCTTTCTTTAAGTCGTTCAATGGGCATTAGTGTTACTTATAACTGGACAAAAAGTCTATTTTTGGGATGTCTACTGAAAAGATAACATGATTAGGCACAACCTTGATGTCATGCACATAAAGAATTTTTTTAATAATATCTTCAACACTGTGATTGTTGTAAATAGAAAAACTAAGGATAACGTGAATGGTTGACTGATAATGAAGGAGATTTCCAAAAGGCATAAGTTAGAAATTTAAGAAAAGATGTTTAGAATTAAAATCTGTTACTGTCATATTTTCCTTGAAAATTTAATGCTAACCTCATTTAGCTACGTACCAAGCAAAATACTAAATCCATGGATTATAATTAGTATGTTCTTCATGGAATCCTGTGTATCTGTTGGCACTATTTTATGTTGGAGGGTTGCCCGTAAGAAACTGTTGGTCACCGGAATCAAAATCCCGTTGCCTTCCTCGGCACCCACTTTGGAAGGTTGTTTTAATTTACATATATATTTAGTTTTAGAAAAATATGAAATCAAACTGACCCTATAATTTTTTCATAGTTTAAATGAAAGAGCATTGTACCTCAAATCCTGTAACTATCCCAAAGGATAAACACAAGACTTGAGGATGAGGCTCGATCAAATAAACTAAACAATATATGACATACGTTTGGTCTACAAAACCTTTTTTTTCTGACAAGTTCTCTTATTTAATATAAAAAATTAAATAAGGTTTATATTAAGCTGGGTTCAGACATGCTTCCTATAAAGGCAAGCCCCAATAGTTAATTACATCTTAAATGACCAAAGTCACTTAAGAAGACTCTCGATAAAAATAAGGAAATATTATCTTCAAGGAATTTCAAAGGGTAGGACTTTTCAATGAGATCGGACATAGAGGTGTGAAAGGGGATT
>NW_018223802.1:7941-9217 GCF_001263595.1 Phalaenopsis equestris
TATGGCTTTGTTGTTTATATCTAAGGAAGGAAGATTGATTTAGTTGGGGAAGACAAGTTTTGCTGTTGAAGATGACCGTGCTGCCCACTATGCTAGCTCCAAGCTCCTTGCCGTAACGAGTTTGAGTTTTCTAGTGTGTCAAGTTGTGATGTCAAATCAGATGGCCATATGGTTGAAGTTCTTTAAATTTTTTGGGGAGCATGTTAAAGTTGATTAGAGCGACACCGGTTAGGATCCTATGGTTCCCTCATTCCGGCACCACTATTTTCTATTGGATTCACTTGGTCCAAATGAATTTACTAAACTCAACTTAATGAATTTCATAATTTCATTTAGACCGTGGGAAGCCTCGTTACGAACCGTAGGTTACCTCCTCCGAGGAATACCCAATCATCCGATAGAGACGTCTTAATTTAGTTGAAGTTGTAGTTTTGTGTGATGTTTGTGATTAAATTTAGAGTTGTTTTATAATTTTAATGTTGTGGAAGTGAATTTTATCTTGCTTGATTTTAGTTTTAGTTTTTGTTTTGGTTTTGTGGCTATCCTAATAGTTTGAGTTTTCATGCAGGGTGGCGTCTTTGTTTAGCATGCAAATTTGTAGGTATAAAAGTATAATATGAAGGTACAAAAAAGACAATGCTGTAAACTGTAAAAACGTACCTGGCGAGTCTTCTCGTTCCACCACCTGGAACTTGAAAGGCATGTTAAGTCAGTTCATGTAGAGGTAAAAAGTAAGGTTTTGGTAGTTTTCTTAAGCCTATGTCATATTTTGGCAGGTCCTTAGGAGTTTAATTAAGGGTGATTTTGTCAAGAAAAACATATTAAGTTTAGTAGATCTCCGAGGTATCTAACAGATCTAGAGAAAGAAGCAAGTCCGTGCTACTCTCTCGGTGTTAGGTGGAAAATCCCGAGTTCACTTAAACTTATTATGTTGCTTAATAATTCATCCTATAAATATCCTTAGTGCTTTGTGAACATTGACATCTCAATTATCCCTATGAGTAAGGTGATTATCATCTGTAATTTAATTTTGAATATTATGTGGGTGAAGACCCTCACAAAAATAAGTTAGTGTTATTGGAACTCTTAACCAAATTTTAGTCCTAATTGGGCTTGTAGTGTTTGAAAGATGTTCTAATTTTCAATGATATTTACTTTTCTAATCATCATTTAAATGAAACTTGATTTAGCCTAAGTCACTACCAAGCCCTTAAGACCTAGGTGAGTGTCTTAATTAGTTTTGAAAGGTTAAGCTTTAGGTGGTCATAATTCATGA
>NW_018223802.1:10189-12185 GCF_001263595.1 Phalaenopsis equestris
GTCATCATAAACCTTTCAAAATTTTCTTGAATTTTTCTAAGAAACATGCTAATTCTCATGATTATTTGAAATAACTAATACATATAAACTTGAAAAATATGATTCTCTGTCTAGGGACCCCCTCTGACTTTCGAAAAATCAAGTAATGTTCCCTAAGACAGAGGCAACAACATGCTAAAATTTCAAGCTATGGAGATATTATTACATGCATGGAGAATCAAAACATCCAAAGTGTTTAATTAATTAAAAATAAAATATACATCAAATGGACTCCAAATCATTTTCACAATGTTCTCCTCTATTCACTGAGCAAGAGGGTATTTTTATTTTATTTTTCTAATTTTTCTACACCAAGATATGAACTTTTAAAGTTAGGGATCATTTTTTGATTTTTTAAATTCCTTATTTATCTATTTAAATGCGCGGCGCTGACTATATCCAAGGCAGCTCCGAAAGCACGCTTGGCACGCTCTGGTTGGACGCCACCTTCCACGTAACTGCTGCCTCGACCCGCGGTTCATGTAAGGAAACGTTGTCCAACTCGATCTCCTCCATCCATCCGATACACGCGCGATCGACTTACTCCCATCATCATCCCCAATAGAGTGACCCTGTGACCATCCACCCGAAAACCCTAAGATCTCATCCTAGACTCAACCAAATCACCTCGAGTTTGATCCTATGGACTCATCTAAGTGAGACGAACATATCCATACAATAATCATGAAATTAAATTAGACCTAATTAAATGGAGAATCAAAACAGGATCAAGAGGAGGATAGGTTCAATACATTGGCTCTGAGAAGGGAAGCTTCCATCATAGAGTCTCGACACGTTTGTTGGGGTCCAAAGAAGCTATGGATTAAGCCTCTTGCTGTGGTGAAATGTCTAATCTCAAATTTGACCAAGGCCGATTTCAGGTGTTGGTCTAGAGCTATACTAGAGGCTCTGTGGAAGGGGGATTTGATAGGGCTTTGGCTTCTCCTAATGTGGTGAAGGTGTGGGTGAGTTTAATTTGAGTTTGGGGGAGTTTAGAGGTGTGGAGAGCTTTGTCCTTTCTCCGGCAAGGTTTTAAGCTAAAAAATTGGGCTCCAGCAAGGGGATTCAGGGGAATGTGGTGGTTGGGTTGCACTGAGGAACCTCAAAGAGGCATTGGGATCAATTTGGGGAAGTCTCTTAGAGGATTTTTTAGCTCTCTCTCCATGACCGTGGTGGGGAGCATTTTATAAAAATGGCCTTAGGCTTGTTGCCATGACTAATTGAGGGGTGTAATATGCTGCCTAGGTGGAGGGCAGAGAGGCTCTAAGTTTCAATTTGGATGAGGTGGCCTCTAGGTTTGAATTGTGTTTAATCCCATGAGGGTAGCTCTCAATTTGGCCATTTTCCGGTCACTAGGCTGACCGGCCGGCCAGGGGAGGTGACTAGGGAGGTTAGGTGAGCCAAGGGAATATGTCATAGCAACATAATGTGTTTAGGCTTTAATTTGGCAAAAATATCCTAAGATTAAGCAAATATGGCATGAAATCCCTTAATTTAGGGGAACCTTTGCTCCATGGCTTAGTTTAGGTGGTTTGAAGAGGTTTAGGCTGGTCACTAAGGTCCAACTAATGGCTGGGGGGGCCTTCATTGGTTGTGGAGTCATTAATTTGGTGGCTTTGGGGTAGTTAGGTCATCTTTAGTGCATATGGGTTCAAGTGATCGAAGCTTGGTTTTGGGCTAGGCTAGCCATGTCAATTGACCTAATTTATTGATCAACATGTAGATGATTGTTATGAAGATTTTTTGTGAAGGGTTGAAGTGATTTTGAGTTCCATTGGAGGGTCAATTTGAAGGATTTTTGAAATTTGATCAATTTGGGCTTGTTGGGCTAGACATGGGTCTAGGTTGGGCTTGCATTGGGCTAAGTCCAAATTGAATGGTTCAAATGATCAAGGGAGATATTGTGAAGATTTTTCATGAAGGGATGGAGTAGAAATTTTGGGGCTAAGGCCATCAA
>NW_018223802.1:12229-18627 GCF_001263595.1 Phalaenopsis equestris
CAAATTGTGTCCAATTGAGCTGGCTATGGATTCAATTTGGTGGAACCAAGTCATGGGGCCAAAATTGGGGTTTTGATCTAAATCAAAATTAGGTTCAAATGATGGACTAATTGAGCTTGGATTTAGTTTAGATTGGTCACATCAAGAGTGGATTTAAGTTTAGAATTGAAATTGGGGTAAATTGAGGCCAATTTGATAAACATTTGGAGTGATTTGGGGAAAACATGGGCCTTTAAAGGGCAATTTAAGGGTTTTGATCAAAGATGGCCAAATTGGCCAAATTGGGTCATGTGATAGTTGAGAAAAATGAAATTGGGAATATTTGGGAGGTTTTGGGAATTTTTTTTGGAATTTTGGGAATTTTGGGGTAAGGAGGGGTATTTTGGTAATTTGGCCAATTTTAGTGATTTTGGGTAGTTTGGGTGTTTTCAAGGAGTGTGAAATAATTGTTACACCAAGTTGGGTATTTTGGGTAGATTTGGGACTTTTGGTCAATTTTGGGGTCTCAAGGGTATCTAGGTAATTTGGGGGAATTTCGGGGCAAAAGGATATGTTGGGTATCTTGGTAGAGTTAGGGTGCAAACCACCATCAATAAGCCATGGACCAATGGAAACCCATTTTTGGGTCGTCTATGTAGTGATCTTAGCCAAACCCTAGCCTAAGGCTAATGGGTTTAAGGGACCACCTATATGAGTCTCCCAAAAGTATCAAGGGACCAAAGCTAGGAAATTTAAGTTTAGGATTGTGAGTGATTGTGAGTGAAAGTATGAACCATAAGCCCTAAACCAACACCCAGGGTCAACCCTAAGGTCCAGCAGTCCTAAGGGTACTCTTCTTGAGTTCTCGGATAGTGACCCCACATACTAGGTGCTAGAGGTTAGGACCAATATGTGGAACTTCAAATTAAGTAGAGAAGAGTTTGGAATTTCTAATAGTGAGAGTTCCTTGTCCAGTTTTCTAAGAATAGTCAATAAAAAAGTCCTGTGGCTAGACCTTAGGCTACTAAAGAGGAAAAACAAAACCTTAACCAAAAGTGAGGTCAACAAATGGACCCCCAAGCTCGGCAAGCACACGGCGCGTATTGGCATCGACCGATGAGATCAACAAAAACCAATACAAACTCCTGGTGCGTACTGGCATTGACCGATGAGATCAACAAAAACCAATGCAAAATCCTAAGTCAACAGACCCTAAAGTACGTGTAGAGTTGTGTGTGTGATATGTTTCTGCGTATAGAGTTGTGTGTGTGATATATTTCTGCTGGGGAATTAATAGATGATCATCTGACTAAAATTAAGGAGTAAGGACTCTCGCTGGGGATCAGAGAGTGAATTTTGAGTTATGAAATTTCAGGTATTTAAAGGATGGGAGTTAGTACATAAGTGCTGACCCTGAGGTGGGAATTGAAATTTGGGTATCAATTCCGAAATCAGAATCAAATGCCATAATCCATTTAAGGTGGCCTTGAAACTTATTTCAAAAGATGAGAATAGGATTGTGTGGGAGGACCAAATCGAGATAGAAAATACAGAGGCTCACATCTGGCTAAAAAAGGGTAACAACAGTGTAGAAGGCGACAACCATTAATGTATGTCTCTAGAAATAAAGGATTGTACCAGTTCGAGTTACCACTGGGGAGTTATATTCGAACCGACATGTGACAGGGAGAATATATATTTCACGTTAGGAAGGAAAGCACTGAGACTCACATTCAACCTAAATGAAGATGAATAAAATGTCTACTACATTGAGGAGGAAAGCACTAGAACTCACATCCAACTCAAGAGGTAACAAGAAAATATATGTGTCACATTAGGTGTCACGTTAGGAAGGAAAGCACTAGGACTCACATTCAACCCAAGAGGTGACGAGGGAAAAAAATGTGCTGCATTGAGAAGGAAAACACTAGGAATCACATCCAAGTCAAGAGGTAACAAAAAAGTATGTGCGTCACGTTAGGAAGGAAAGAACTAGGACTCACATACAACCCAAGAGGTGACAAGAGAATATATGTGCTACATTGAGAAGGAAAGCACTAGGACTCACATCCAACTCAAAAGGTAACAAGAAAGTATGTGTGTCACGTTAAGAAGGAAAGCACTATGACTGACTTCCAACCCAAGAGGTGACAAGGGAATATAGGTGCTACATTGAGAAGGAAAGCACTAGGACTCACATTTAATTAAAGAGGTAACAAGAAAATATGTGTCTCACGTTAGGAAGGAAAGCACTAGGACTCGCATCCAATCTAAGAGGTGACAGAGGAATATATGTGCTACATTGTGGAGGAAAGTACTAGGACTCACATCCAACTCAAGAGGTAACAAGAAAGTATGTGCGCCACGTTAGTAAGGAAAGCACTAGGACTCACATCCAACCCAAGAGGTGACAAGAGAATAAATGTGCTACATTGAGAAGGAAAGAGCTAGGACTCACATCCAACTCAAGAGGTAACAAGAAAATATGTGTGTCATGTTAGGAAGGAAAGCATTAGGACCCACATCCAACCCAAGAGGTGACAAGAAAATATGTGTGTCATGTTAGGAAGGAAAGTACTAGGACTCACATCTAACCCAAGAGGTGACAAGGGAATATATGTGCTACATTGAGGAGGAAAGCACTAGGACTCACATCCAACTCAAGTGGTAACAAAAAAATATATGTGCTCTTATGCACAGAATATGCATATTCACACATGGAAATTCGTGGGGAATATGTGAATTGAATATGAAAATATGTGTAGGAATTGGAATTTAAGTACTGATTCGGAAGTGAGAATTGAATTTTAGTTATCATTTTGGAAAAGAGAGTCGGAAGTCAGGGACCGACCTCGAAGATTAAGAATAGAATGTCACATTAAAGGGGGTCTTATACCAATCTCAAAGATGGGGAGTCAAAATTTGGGTACTGACTCCGAGAGTCATATGAAAACAGTATAGAGAGTTTGTGATGTTGACTTTGCAGAAATGTGTCATGTCAAAAGGTTGGTTTTGTTGAAGAAGATTTGTAAAGTTTTGTGGGGTTTTGTGCAGAATGCAAAATTCTGTTAGGATGTGAAGAGAGTTAATGCAGATAAATATGGTTGTGCTGCGCGCACAAAGAGTAAGAAACTCCAAAACTGAGAGAATGCCCTCAACAGATTCATTTTATTTTTTATTGTTTTTATCACATTTAACTTTTCAAAATATGTCTTTAAAATTTTAATTTTAATTGGTTGATTTTCAAAAGAAATTTTTTTTGCTGTTTATTCATTTGTGATTATTTTTATTTGACTTTTATTTATTGTTAAAGGTTTGTTGTTTCATTCTTCGTTCATTAAAATTCTGAACCAACGCGTGGTTCGTGGATTCCATCCATCGCATAAAAATCTAATTGACAAAAAGACACATTTTTTAGAGAAATTTCCATTAATCTGCTCCAATAAAGATGTCACAGATCAAACATAGGCTAACGCCTAAAAAGATACAATATATCGTCCATGTTGAAGTACATTCAGAACATCTCATGCCATGAATACATCATAGAATGATTACAAATACATTGTAGGCTGTATATATCGTATACATATTAATGTGCTATATAAAAAAAAGGTGAACCCTCTGACCATCTGTATCAGGTACGAAGAGCTCTTGATCGAGTAGACCTTCTATATCATGCTCAAGGATAAGAGTTCCCTTCGCATGTACTTAGAGGTATAACCCTCTTATAACTCGTACGGTAGTAGCCCTTCCAGTTTCGGGTTTGGCTGAAATCCATATGGTATTTTGTTATCGTTCATCCTTCGGAAGGTCACAGACACCCCACGATGTCGTACTTCTAAAATGCAATGTTTGGCAACATCTGCCCCGTTTCCTTTCAAAACCAAAACTGAACCAACTGGTAGCAAAATCTCTACAGTTCCTTTGAACTCGCTAGGGCTGACAATGTCTATCTCTTTCCCAAATAATATATTGCTCTTGCTTAGAAATGGGACCGTGTAGAAGAGTCTTACAAAATTGTGATGATCAATGTGAGGAGTTATGCAGTCTCCCTCATCATATATCTTGATGATGCAACTGTTTGAGATGCAGGTAGCTGGCAGTATTTTCTATCTAACCATTCTCTTGATCATCCACTTTATTATAGGGGGTAGTGGATCTACCTCGTCATGAGTCATGTCTAAGGATCCCCCTGGCAGATTTTCCTGTCTGTCATTTGTAAAATTATAACAACAGCCGCACTGAATGGTGATTCTTCCTTTTCCTCTCATCCATTTCTTCGGCTCAGAGTATGTTCTTTAGATGAGAAGGCCTGCTCGGCCTCTATCTCTCAAATTGAAGATGCAGTCGAGAATGCTTCTTTCATCATTCTCGGAGAAAACCTTTGTATACAGCTCCAAGACTTCCAATATGTTGACAATTCTTCCTTGAACTTCTTCATAAATTAAAATTCTTTTTTATTTACTTTTCTTATTTTGTAGTACTCCGTCGAACTAGAAGTTGGTAGCTGTCGCGGACGTTCCTCCCTCTGAACATTGGCAGGAACCCAAACTGACCTTGGCTGATCTGGAACACGAGACTCGGCATCTAGCGGGATGTACGACTCTAGGCTCCATGGTATATACTGATCTGTCCCCAGTGGGATGTATAACTCATCTATCATAAAATCTGAAGTTTGAGACCCATCGGTGCTTGAGGTATACTCTTCCAATGTACTAAAGCGTTGTGATTGTAGAACATTGCAATCCGGGCAATCCACAAATGCCCTTGTGGCCGATGTACCTGCAGGTATCTCAGCGTTGTACGTCGGGCAACCCTTGCATAAAACATCTGAAGCTGAAGGTGTCTCTGGCTCTTTTATGAACCCCAGTTCTTCATCTATGGTGGGTAGGCTGGCAAAAGTTTCTTTCATTTCTGGATCATAAATATGCCCCTCATGAATTGGGGTGAGTAAGTTGTTTGTTTCTCTCTAACGTCTGCGTTCTTCTCGTAGAAAAGCCCTCTATTTCTTGTGTCTAGCATTTCTGCATTGCGTCATGCGAAGCAAAAAATTTGACAACCGTTCGTTATTGGCGGCTAGTAGGTCCCCGGCTGGCGTAGCTACCATGGAGGGCAGACGGTTGGGCCCTTCCATCAGATCTTGCTCTACTATCATGTTCTTGTCTTCGTGTGATGCATTGCCTTTGGCGGTCACCCTCAACAGTGAAGGCAATCCCTCTTTTTCTCTGCAGCTGACTACATTCATGAGAGGACCTTCGTAGTCCATGTCAACTTGCTTAAAGTCCATGTTGAAGTCTATGGTACTGCCCTGCAGTGCCATTTCTATATTTAGTGCAAGGCTCCAGCCATCCTTGAAAGCAAAGATTAGCCTCTATTCCGACATTTTCTGCAGACGACAGGAAAAATGTCATTGGGCCGAAACTTGGCATGAACAAGAACAAAATAAAGTATTTATTGAGGTAAATTTTAACTTATTTTAGTGAAATGAATTGTTTTTTTATATATGAATTTTGTTTAATTTTTGTGGAACATTATACTCAAAAGTGAAAAGGATAAAATTTGAAGTTTTTAAATTTTACTCTCAAAATTTTCATTATATTGAGGTTAATTACAAAATTTGGACCTGGTTATAGATATTTGGCCACATAAATAACCCCAAAATAATCAAAGTTTCAAAGCAAGCGAAGGAAAGCTGCATCAGGTTGCGTAATAGGTTTTTGGATATCGTCCATTTATTGGTAACATGGGTCTTTTGCTCTGGAAGTCCACTAACTGGTAGGCTCATCTTGTGTAAACATTTTCTATGACAAATGGTCCCTCCCAAGTTCTCAAAATTTTCACCTATTTTGCGGAATGCAAGAATAGGCCTTTTGAGCACAAGTACAAGGTCACCAACTTTGAATGTCCTTAAGCGAACCAATTTGTCATGGGCTTGTACTATCTTCGCCTGGTAAATCTCCAAATGTTGTCGTACTTCTAGTCATTTTCCCTCAAGACTTTCCAGTTCTTCAAGTCTGAGTTTTGTACTTTCTCTTATCATGAGTTGGTTGGCAACAACAACTCTAAGAGATGGTGTATGAACTTCTAGTGGTAGCATGACCTCGGACCCGTACATGAGCATATAGGGTGTAAACTCAGTGGGAGTCCTAAAAGTCATCTGGTAGGCTCACAATGCTTCTAATAGTTTGTTGTGACAATTCCTTTTGTTTTCATCCAGTGTTTTCTTCAAAATCTGCACTAATATTTTGTTGAAGGCTTCAGCCAGACCATTTTCTCTGGAATAGTAAATCGTAGAGTATCTCCAATCTATCACATTTCTTTTTATGAAATTTTTGATTTTTGTGCTTTTGAAAGCTGTCCCATTGTCAAAAATTATTCTTCGCAGTACTCTGAAACGGTAGACAATTTGGCTTTTGAAA
>NW_018223802.1:18637-36072 GCF_001263595.1 Phalaenopsis equestris
TTTGTCATACCCCCCGGTTGTGTTCCTGCCTCTGTCTATTTGGAGAATTAATCTGTAGCAACAAGTGTTAACCTATGTCCTTTGGAAGATGGAGGGTCTATCAGACCTATTATATCTGTTCCCCAACACTCAAATGACCATGAGGGAACAGTTCGGTGTAGCACATTCGAAGGCTGGTGTAAGACCACTCCATGCATTCGGTATTGGTGACATTTTCTGGCTGTATCCACGTAGTCACACATCATTGCTGACCAATAATACCCAAGTTTTTTTATTTTCATTTTCATTTCTGGCCCTGACTGGTGAGTGCCACACAATCTGGCATGTACCTCTTTGATAATATTCTGTGCTTCGGCTCTGCTCAAACCCACATTTGATCGAATGATCTTCTGTATAGAACATTTCTCATCAAGGCGTAAGAGATAGCCCTTCTTGTGATATGAAGTGCTTCAGACTTATCTTCTAGCATCTTTCCAATACACAAATATTTTATTAATGGCTTGCGCCAATCTTTGTTGATGTCTACAACTGTATTTATTGCTTCTTCTTTTCCGAGCTTGTGTAGAGTTTTGAGGTTGATCTGAGACAAGACTCGTCTTCCTTGCATTGTGATTTCAATGGATTCCGTTGGGGGACATGCCATTTCCTTAGCAAGTTTTGCTAGATAATTGGCATGGGCATTATCTCCCCTAGGAATCCGGTAGAAAATCAGAGCTTCATCGTCTACTGATGGTATTATGCTAACCTTGGTTTCAGAATTTGTATCTTTTGTATTGTGCAGCGACTTGCTGGATGACGAGTTGGGAGTCGCCATAGATGATAATGTTTGTTATATCCATTGAGATTTCCATTCCCAATCCGGTGATTAGACCTTCATATTCTGCTTCATTGTTGGTGCACGGCTCGGTCAGGTGGTATGAGAATCTCAACATACCTGTATCTGGCGTGATAAAAATCAAACCGATCCCTGTTTTGCCTGGTATAATTGTGCCTTATCTTTTGTCTTTTTTGGCTCATGAAGCACCATCAAAGTACATTTCCCAGTGTTGCGCACTGGAAAATTCCATTTGTAGTATTTGCTCGTCTGGTAACTCATTGTTGAGAGAGGACCCAGCTGGCAGTGGGTGGGCAGTGAGAAAGTCTGCTAGTATCTGCCCCTTGATAGCACGGAGGGGAACAAAAGTTATATCAAATTGCAATAAGATCATTGACCATCTTGCTAGACATCCGGAAAGTGTTGGTCGGGTCATCAGATATTGCAACAAATTAACCTTCGAGATCAGGGTAAGCTTATGAGAAAGCATGTAATGTTTAAGCTTTTGAGTAATGAAAACCAATGCAAAAAAATACTTCTAAATAGGTGGATATCTTGTCTCCGTCGGTATTAGGTGGCGAATTAAGTAGAAGTGTGCATTTTCTTCATCCTCATCAATGACTTGGGCTAAGAGGGCTCAAAGAGAGTCATCTAGGGCCGCGGTATAAAGTATCAAAGGTTTCCCTGGGATAGGGGCTTCCAAGAGAGGAGGTTTTATTAAATATTTTTTAACATCCTCGAATGCCAACTGACATTTTTCTTCCAAAACAAATTTGGCGTCCATTTTAATTAATGTCGAGAAAGGCTGACACCTACCTGAGAGATTAGAAATAAAGCATCTCAGATATGCTAACTTCCTCTGAAAGGAACGTAGTTTTTTTCAAAGTTTTAGAAGGAAGAATTTCCAAGATAGTTTTAATTTAATCAAGGTTGATCTCGATTCCCCGATGACAGACAAAAAATCCCAAAAATTTCCCAGAGGTAACGCCAAAGGCGCACTTTAAGGGATTCATTTTAAGGTCATATTGTCGTAACCGTTCAAACATGATCCTCAAATCGTACAAATGGTCTATTTTTTGTTTACTTTTGATGACCAAATCATCCACATAGCATTATACTTGGTTATGGATGAGGTCATAGAAAATACTCATCATTGCTCTTTGATATGTTGCTCCAGCATTCTTTAGGTCGAACGTCATCACTGTGTAGCACAAAGTTTAGATCGGTGTTCTAAAGGCTGTAAGTGCTGCATTCTCGGGAGCCATCTTAATTTGGTTATATCCCAACAATACATCCATGAAGGAAAAAATTTCATGCGTTGAAGTGATATCTACCATCATTTCTGGTATGGGTTGTGGAAATGCGTCTTTAGGACATGCCTTGTTCAAATATCTGAAGTCGACACAAACACGGATCTGTCCATTTTTCTTCTTAACAGATACAATATTAGTCAACCATGTGGGGTACTGTTCTTCTTTCACGAAGTTGGCATCTATTAATTTCTTCACCTCGGTGACGACTTGTTGTTCCATTTCAAGGTGCATTCTCCTAGGAGCTTGTTTTACTGAGTTATATTATTGTCCACCCCGAGTTTATGAACTGCAACCTCTGCTGACAGTCCTGACATTTCATCGTAGCTCCATGCGAAGCAATCTTTGAAATCTATTAATAGTTTGATCAATTATGCAGATTCTTCATCATTGAGTAGAGAACTTACAAATAACTTATAAATGTAGGTCGGGGTTGTTCTTCTAGCCTGGGGTTAATCTCTTTCAATTCATCAATAGTAGATTTAATTTTCTCCTCAAATTTTGGGGGAGCATCTTCTATTAGTTGATCAGTAGAGTCATCCTCTATATCGAGGCAATCCTCCTCCGACTCACTAGTCACAATCATGCAAGATTCAGAATCATCGATTGGTCTGATTGTACCAAATCCGAGACCTTCTTTCGAATTTGGAGTTCGACTTTTACCATTCCATAATTTTTCAAAAGGTTGAAATTTATCTTTTGGCTTTTATTTTGGTAAGTGTCCGTGTTGAATTAACTTCTGAACACAAGACGAGAAGTAACCAAAAGGTAACTCTATTAATTCATTAGGATCATCATCAAAATTTACATGCTTTCAAGTTCAATAGAGGTAGAAGCACGGTAAAATTTGATCGGCTTTGTACCAACACTACAGACTTCCTTGACCTCTAAACTCTCGACCTTTTTAGGGAGAATCAGAGTAAGGGTCATAACATTCACATAGTGGTTTATCCGATCATACATTATTTCTTATTCATTTTTCCTTGTATCTTCTAGGGATATTTTGTATTGAGCTTTCTTCTATTTTTTCATCATTATCTCATCTTCAGAACTGTCTTCATCACCAATGTTGATGGTTGGCCTAGTCCGTTCAACAATTAAATTGATCCTTCCTCGTCCACATCCCCGGCCACGACCTCGGGTGCGCAAACTAAAAGAAGTTTTATCAACTCGTTGTAAGAGAGTGGTGGAAGATCATTGAAGCGGAGTTGAATGGCCTCCTCTTTGTAATTCTTCTGAATCTTCATCTTTGTTTGTGATAACTTCACTAGAGAAGATAGTCCTCTTTGGGGGCACATAGTAGGCAACATCTTTATGGATACCAACTTCATGCAGTAAAAATGGTTGTAAGTCTCCTTTGATGCAATTTTCTTGACCATCTTTGCAGTATTTGATGCATTGGTGTAGAGATGATGGAACCATATTGTGCTCATGAATCCATGGTCGACCCAGCAGAGCGTTAAAAGAGGTTTTGACGTAGATGATATGAAATTTAGCAGTTATCACGAGTTCTCCAACCTTCATAAGTAATGCAATTGATCCAAGTGCTCTTTCTCCCTTTTGGTTGAATCCTCTTAACAGCATTTTATCGGTCGTAAGCTCTTGAGCTTCAATATCCAAATAGGCCAATGTTCGTAGGCTCATCAAGTTAAGAGATGCTTCAGTATCTACTAATACTCTGGACAACACAAATCTGCTGATGTTGACGGAGATGTGGAGTGGACGATTGTGGTTAGCGGTACCAAGCAGTAGGTCTTTGTTTGTGGAGGTCACCCCAGGCTGTTCTTTCAACAAATAAATTTCATCTGAGGATGTGCTGGCCAATTGTTGAATCTTCTGGTGGTAACACTTTTCCGCTCCTTAAGTTAACTTCCGTGATTTCTTCTTCTTCAGATATCATTGTTGAATCTTCCGGTGTCTTCTCCTCTTCGTCGAAAAGATCTAAGTTTATGGTAAGCGGTGTACCGTTATGCTTGAGAATTGGCTCCTCATTATCGGTGCAATTATAAATAGTATCATTGATGTCTTCTTTGGACTTAACAACGAGTTCATCAGACTCGGGTACAATTTGAGGATCATTTCGGGGATCAATATTAAAGCTAGATTGGCTATAATCAGTTACTTTATCACTAGAAACAGTTAAAATGTAGCTGAAATCAGAATCATTATATTCATAAGACCCCGGAGGGACAAAAAGATAATCGTACAAAGTCAAGGGTTCGAGGATTTTCTTCCCCGAACCCTATCCTACCCCTCGTGCTATCAATCTTTGTAGTGACACTTTTCTTCTACTTCTTTGTTCTTGATAATGACAGCTCTCCTGACGAAACCTTCATCTCGGGCTTGGTATGCTGCGGACTCTGAATGGAGGCTTATTTTGAAGCGGACTGGATCATGTTCAGTATTTTCTTGGATGATTTGCTCCAGACCTCATTCCATTCTTCTTCTTTAGTATACGCATAAGATTGTTTTTATGGATCCTCTATTTGATTGAGGACCCTCTAGAGTTCATCCGAAGTTGTACTCCATCCATCTGTTCAAGTATGCGGATCAATTGGGGAGATTTCCTCGGCCAAAATCATATTTATGGAACCTTTTTCAAATTCTCTTAAATATTCTTTTGGGGTTGTTATGTTCTCTTCTTTAAGGTTCCTCTAAAGCAAGCCCTTAAAGATGAAGCATCCTTCTATAGTGTGTCCGAGCAATCGGTGATATGGGCAATAATTTGGGTTATTCTTCCTATCCACCTCTTTGGGCTTCTTTGGATATGATATTCTGAACTCTGGCTTCTTCATCAGACTTTTGAATATTTTAGTTATAGCTTCATCTTTAAAATACTACACCATTTTGCGTCGTTCTGACAGGGACATTTTTTTATCCCCTGTTCGAGGTGATCCTTCTTGAGGCGGTCGCTGGTTGGATTGACTACTATGTTTCTAAGCATACTGTGATGAAGACTGGCAAGGCTCTTCTACATATATCTTCATCAGCTGCTTTCCTTTGTCGATGGCCACTACTACTCCTAGTTTCTTTTCAAACACTCTGGTCACCTTAGCCTTTTTGTGTAGCTCCATGTGCTTGATTTCTTCTTGAAGACTGCTGGCTTTACTGAGTAGCTTCTCGAAGGATTTGATGGTGAATCCCTTGAGCATGAAAGCTACTGACACATGAATGCTCTTGAGTAGAATTTTAATCGCATGATGTTCCTGTAGTTGTGGTTCACATTTCATGCTAGGGTTTCTCCATCTCAAAATATAGTCCACCAAAGTTTTGTTAGGCTTTTGTTTTTCCATCATAAGCTCTCTAATAGACACAAGATGCTGTGGTCCGTTGAATCTTTTCACAAATAACTGTTCCAACTTGGAAAATATTTTAACAGACCCGTTGGGCAAGTCAGCGTAGACCCGTTGGGAAAGTCAACGTACCAGTCGAAAGCAATTCTTGACAAGCTGCTGACAAACTGCTGGAAGAGTAGAGCTTCACTATTTATCGTGTTTCCACAGCTGGCTCGGAAATGTGCTATATGTTGTCTAGGATTCCCAGTCCCATCAAATATCTTAAAGTTTGGGGCCACAAAACCCTTAGGGAAAGCCACGGTATCGAATTCCTCCGGGTAAGGTCTACCCTTGAGAACCAATGCCCCACCCTTAGATTGGGTTAAGGCGTCCCACACTTGTTCAACCATTTGCTTGAATTCCTTTTCTGGTATAGCACCTGATGGAGAATCCTTTATGTGTTGCTCGTCTCTGTTTGCTGAAGCAACCTCTCTTCTTTCATCTATGATGTGTATGATTTCTAGCTGATTGATCTCTGGAGAACCCAATTACGGTGCTTGTGATTGCCCCTGAATAGTTGTCATAGCGGTCATGGCTACGGTCATCTCTTCTATTCTTTTATCTTGTAGACTAACTTGCTCATCCCTTAGGAGGACATCCCTACGCAACTCATCTACAGTGTTCTCTTTGATGTGAGGTTGAGCCTCATGTGTAGATGTGGCGGCTCTGGTTTCAATTACATGGTCATCCATGAAATCTTCCTCTGAGTAATCATTTTAATCAAAATTTTCATCATCGCTATCGACAAAAAATTCGTGCTCTCGAGCTAACTCAGAAATCTCGATCCTGAGTTTCTCAAGTTTCACTTCAATTATTGATTCCTTTCACTTTAAGATCTAGAGGACCATGATGGACATAATCTACTTGTTCCTCCATCTCGATGGCTATTATTGCAATGATGTCAGAAAATTCAGACACTGGTTTCACTTCTTGTCCCGCGGGCTCACTAGATTGTATCTGTGCAGCGACCTTGGGCACCCATACCTTTTTCTTTTTTGATGATGATGTCTCAAGATGGGGTGTCTTAGTAGAAACATTGGTATGTCGAGGAAAGTATGTTCCCCGTGGTGTAGACCGGCTACTGTGGCAGGTAATCATCTTGTCTTTGGCTTTGAGATTGTAGAAATGTCTCCACAATGGGTGACAGGTAAGATTTTTTGAACCAGTCTCGACTTAACTGATCGACGGCCTACGGTCCTGGTGGCAGTATAATCAGTTGTAGTCACTGTGGTATCAACTCTGTTCCATAAACGAAACCAAATGGGGATGCGAATAGGTGGCACTCCAGTTGTCTTATGAGACTATCTAGCGAACTTGACTTCCTTCAAAATTTCCTTCTTCATGCAAGGGGAAATTGTATCTCCTACTCATTTAAGTAATTTGGTAACTGAACATCCTTCTTTGATAGCTAGCCTTTTGAAAACTACACGAACTCGGGTGATAGGAGTGAATTTCTTTCCTTCCTCACCATGTCCATGAAGTGGTGGTAATGCGGCGGCGGTTTTTTGGATACTCTCATATCCATCGATATCCGTCAGAGGATGGAATCTACTCCATCGTAGGAGTGGATAAATTTTTGGTAACACTTCTTCAACTTGATGAGGCTACTCCTCAACGGGTGTCTCCTTGAGAGCCTAGGCTTTGATGGCCCTCCTAATTTCAAACACAGGTGGGCGTAAAGTTAATCCCTCAGTCGGATCCTCAATAATCTTTACTTCTTTCCCGTTAGCAACAGTGGGGATAGTAGGTTTAGCGGGTCTCGTGGAGGCAGTAGTGTTAGACTTTTTGCAGGTAGGGAAGTCTTGAAGGCAGTTAAGAATGAATTCTGCAGACGGTTCCTATATTTCCAGTGCGGCGATCTTCATCACTACAAACGGGGCTTTCCCGAGGATGACCTCGAGATCTTCAAATCCAGCTCCAAATTTGATGGTAGGGGCGAGATTACAGGCTTCATGGCTCGTTGGCAGGTTGCGGGAAAAGGTCAGCATTGGGTAGGCCATTGCAGCAGGCTTGAAAACATAAGGTTTCAAGGTTAGATATTTGGCCAAAAACCTCATAATTCTTAGTGCAAGCACTGAAAGTAGAGGTTGATCTATAGACCGGGCGGGTCTTAATTTATGGGTACTTTAAAATTTTGTTTAAGAAAAATCAAGAGGTGTAAAATTCAACTAATGTATGAAAATTTCAAAGTGCGCGCAATACAACACAATTTGATTTAATTTGCAAAGTAGCAATATAAATTTGGAAGGGATATGTGAAGTATTTTAGGACCCAGTGCGAGACCCATTTAGTGGCAGACAATGCTTAGGTGGAGCTAGTCCACCGACACACCTATTGGGGGTCCGACCCCACATGAAAATTTAAAGAGTCCTTAATGGCCTTCTGAACCCCTCTGTTTGAAGAAGGTTGATTTGGTCCAAGAGGGACATGAACACATTACTGATGTGTAAAGATAATGTTTTTTTATTTGTTTGGAGAGAAAAGCTTGTCCCCGGCGGAGTCACCAGTTGTTGTCGGCGCTATTTTTGGTGGGTGGACTTACCCATAAGACGCTGTCGGTCACCAAAATTGAAGTCCCATCCAAAGAAAATATTTCATGATTTTTATGGAGAGAAAAGCTCATCCCCACAGGAGTCGCCAGAAGCTGTCGGCACTTTTTTGTGTTGGAGGGTTGCCCGTAAGAAGCTATCGGTCACCAGAATCGAAATCTCGTTGCCCGCTTCGGAAAGACGTTTTAATTTACATATATATTTAGTTTTAAGAAAATATGAAATCAAACTGACCCAATATTTTTTTCATAGTTTAAATGAAAGAGCGAGGTACCTCAAATCCTATATCTACCCCAAAGGATAAACACAAGACTTGATGATGATGCTTAATCAAATAAACTAAAGAATATATGACATCCATTTGATCTGCGAAACCATTTTTCTTTTGCCGACAAGTTCTCCTATTTAATATAAAAAATTAAATAGGGTTTATATTAAGTTGGGTTCAAACATGCTTCCTATAAAGGCAAGCCCCTATAGTTCATTACATCTTAAATGACCAAAGTCACCTAAGAAGACTCACAATAAAAATCATGAAATATTATCTTCAAGGAATTTCAAATGGAAGAACTTTTCAATGAGATCAGACGTAGAGGTGTGAAAGGGGATTGGTTCAAATTTGGAACATTTTGTAGAGTCCAAAGGAGAAAGAACTAAGGGATGTCATAGATTCAGAGGAGAACCTCAGTGACTTCCCAAGCTATCCTAATGTTTGGCTTCATTTATAAGGAGAAATATTTAAGTGTTTCATCCTGCCAATTTTATTACTTAGGGCTTATATTTGTGTGAAATTATCACATAAATAGCCTCAAAGATGTGAGGGTTTAGGTCCTGACGGACGACAACCTCGGAATTCTAAGACGAGTAGGGCTTATATTGTATAACATGGTTGTACAAAGGCCTAAAGATAAGTGAGGATTTACGTTGCATAAGCAAGAAACCTCGAAGTCCTATAGCTCTGTTGTTTATATCTAAGGAAGGAAGATTGGTTTCGCTGGGGAAGACAGGTTTTACTGTTGAAGATGATCGTGCTGCCCACTATGCTAGCTCCAAGCTCCTTGTCATGACGAGTTTGAGTTTTCTAGTGTGTCGAGTTATGATGTCAAATCAGGTAGCCCTATGGTTGAAGTTCTTTAAATTTTATGGGGGGCTTGTTAAAGTTGATTAGAGCGACATCGATTAGGATCCTACGGTTCCCTCGTTCCGGCATAACTATGGATTCACTTGGTCCAAATGAATTTACTAAACTTAATTTAATGAATTCCATAATTTCATTTAGATCGTGGGAAGCCTCGTTAGCAACCGTAGGTTACCTCCTTCGAGGAATTCCCGATCATCCGATAAAGACGTCTTAATTTAGTTGAAGTTGTAGTTTTGTGTGATGTTTGTGATTAAATTTTGAGTTGTTTTATATTTTGAATATTGTGGAGGTAAAATTTATCTTGGTTGATTTTAGTTTTAGTTTTGGTTTTGGTTTTTTGGCTATCCTAATAGTTTTAGTTTTCATGCAGGGTGGCGTCATTATTTAGCATGTAAATTTGCAGGTATAAAGGTATTGTATGAAGTTACAAGAAAGACAATGATGTAAACTGTAAAAACGTATCTGGCGAGTCTTCTCATTCCACCACCTGAAACTTAAAAGGCATGATATATCAGTTCATGTAGAGGCAAAAAGTAAGGTTTTGGTAGTTTTTGTAACCCTATGTCATATCTTGGTTGGTCCTTAAGAGTTTAATTAAGGGTGATTTTGTCAAGCAAAACATATTAAGTTTAGTAGATTTCTGAGGTATCCAACAAATCTAGAGAAAGAAGAAAGTCCGTGCTACTCTCTCGCTGCCTGGTGAAAAATCCCAAGTTCTTTTAAACTCATTATGTTTCTTAATAACCTTAATAATTCATCCTGTAAATACCCTTAGTGCTTAGTGAGCATTGATATTTCAATTATCCCTAAGAGTAAAATAATAATCATCTGTAATTTAATTTGGAAGTTATGTGGGTGAAGATCCTTAAAAGGGGAAAGTTAGCATTATTGAAACACTTAGTACCAAATTTTGGTCCAGGTTGGGCTTGTAGTGTTCGAAAGATGTTCTAATTTTCAATGATATTTACTTTTCTAATTCTCATTTAAATGAAACTTGATTTAGCCTAAGTTACTACTAAGCCCTTAAGACCTAGGTGAGCGTCTTAATTAGTTTTGAAAGGTTAAGCTTTAGGTGGTCATGATTCATGATTTAAATTTCATTTAAAAATTGAAATAGGGGTATTAAATTGATTAATTATTAACTTCAAAAGTCGAACCCCTAAGTCCTAGGTTCATTTTGTTTTAATAAACTTTCAAATTTTAATGATCTAGAAATTTATTAACTTATCTTCTCAATTAAGAAAGTGAGGTTGGTATCTACCAATTAACCCCTTGTGTTTCAAACATCAATTAAAATCAGAGGTTGCCCATTTCCCTCCTTCAATTAAGCAGAAATGTTAATTAAGGCTAAATTTCCAAAATTACACATTTGCCCCTAAGGCTCTAACACTTCATAATCATCAAATTTAATCCAAATGACTTTGAAATTTTTACCCTACCTCATTCATGGGTTAATTAAGATATTAGAGGAGAAAATGTAATTTTTGAAAATTTAGTTTAATTTATATACTTGTTTTCATGCAAAAATAGGATTTTTCAAAGAAAATTCCTAACTTGACCAAGGTAAATCATAATCCCATGAAATTTTTATTGGAGGAAGACCTAGACCTGAGAAGCATTGGACAAAATTTCATGATTTTTTTGACTTTTATTTGAATTTTGAGAATTATTTTAATTCTGGTGTATTCATTAAATATAAAAAAATTTTAAATGTGGAAAATTAAGTTTTGTATTTTTAAAAAATCATCCTAAGGTCAGAGAACCCCAAAAACAAGTTTTCATAATTTTTTTAGTTATATTTTATTTTTAAAAAATCATTTTAGTGCCAAAAATGTTATTTATCTTTAAAAATCAATTTAAGTTACCAAATGAACTCAAAATGCTTTGGAATTTTTATGGTGAGTTTTTTGGATCCTAAACAATAGTGGAGATAAAAAATCAACTCTTTTTGTTGTTTGTATTTTTAAAAATTAATTATCTTAGTGATTTAAGGTTGGTAAAGATTCGGTGTATTTTGAATGACTTGGCTCTAAAAGTAATATTCTATTTGGAAAAGAAATCGAGGTTGTCGGCAATGGCGAATTCAGAGACGCTGTGGAGATTCCTCTTCCAGTTGGTTCAGTAGTTGACCTGAAGGGCAATGATGCAGACATTGCCAAGCACTGCATTCTAGGAGTACGACACCATAGGGTGTCTGTAACCTTCCGCAGAAAGAACAATAGTAAAATACCATATGGATTCCAGCAGGACCCAAAATTGGAGGAGTTATTTCCGTACGAGCTGTGAGAAAGTTGTACCTCTAAGCACATGCGAAAGGAACTCTTATCCTGGAGCATGACTTAGATGGTCTGCTTGATCAGGAGCTCAACACACCTTGTGCAGAGGGTTCACTTTCTTTCTTTTAACAACATGACAGGTATTTGATTTTATTCAATCTACGATGTACTCATAACATGAGATGATTCTCAATGTATTACGACATGGATTACATAATGTACCTTTTGAGGCATTAGCCTATGTCTGATTTATGACATCCCTTTTGGAGCAAATTAATGGAAATTTCTCTCAAAATTGTGTTTTTTTATCAGTTGCCTTTTTGTGCGATGGATTGAAGCCACGAACCATGCGATGGTTTAGAATTTCAATGAACAAAGAACGAAACAACAAATCTTCAACAATAAATAAAACATAAATGAAAAATAATCACGAATGAGTAAATAACAAAATAATTCTTTTGAAAATCAACCAATTAAAATTAAAACTTAAAAATATATTTTGAAAAATTAAATGTGATAAAAATAACAAGAAAATAAAACAGACCTGTTGAGTGTATTCTTCCATTTTCGGAATTTCCTACTCTTTGTGAGCGCATCACAACCATCGTTATCTACACTAACTCTCTGCACATCCCCGCAGAATTTCACATTCTATACAAAAACTCACAAAGCTCTACAAATCTTCTACAAAATCAACCCTTTCACATGATACCCTTTTGCAAATTCAACACCCGAAGCTCTTTATAAATTTCAATTCTTACATCTTTGAATCAATATCAAAATTCTGATTCTTATCTTTCGAGGTCGGTACTTAAATCCCGACTATTTCCCACATTTTGAGGTCGATACCTAAATTTTGAATCTCTCCTTGGAATTGATACCTACATTTCAATTCCCTCATCTTCGAATTGATACTTACATTTCATTTCTCACATCTCGAGGTCGATACCTAAATTTCGACTCTCTCCTTAAAATCGATACCTACATTTCAATTCTCCTTTCTGAATCAGTCCTACATTTCTGATTCATTACATTCAAAGTAGATCCTTACATTCCGACGCCCTTCTCTGAGAATTGACCTACATTTCAACTCTCATTTTCGAATCAGCCCTACATTTTTGATTCATTACATTCGAGGCCGGTCCTCACATTCCGACACTCTCTTTTGAGAATTGACCTACATTTCAATTCTCATTTTCGAATCAGTCATATATTTATGATTCATTACATTCGAGGTCGGTCCTTACATTCCGACACTCTCTTTTGAGAATTGATATACATTTTAAGTCTCATTTTCATATTTCTGATTCATTACATTCAAAGTAGGTCCTTACATTCTGACATTCCCTCTTGAGAATGGACCTACATTTCAATTCTCATTTCCGAATCTGTCCTACATTTCTGATTCATCACATTTGAGGTCGGTCCTTACATTCCGACACTCTCTTTTGAGAATTGATATATATTTCAATTCTCATTTTCATATTTCTGATTCATTATATTCGAGGTCGGTCCTTACATTCCGACACTCTCTTTTGAGAATTGATATACATTTCAATTCTCATTTACATATTTCTGATTCATTATATTCGAGGTCAGTCCTTATATTCCAACACCCTCCTTTGTGAATTGACCTACATTTCAATTCTCATTTTCGAATTAGCCCTACATTTCTGATTCATTACATTCGAGGTCGGTCCTTACATTTCGACACTCTCTTTTAAGAATTGATATACATTTCAATTTTCATTTTTACATTTCTGATTCATTACATTCGAGGTCGGTCCTTACATTCCGATACCCTTCTCTGAGAATTGACCTATATTTCAATTTTCATTTTTGAATCAGCCCTACATTTCTGATTTATTACATTCGAGGTCGGTCATTACATTCCGACACTCTCTTTTGAAAATTGACCTACATTTCAATTCTAATTTTTGAATTAGTCCTACATTTCTGATTCATTACATTTGAGGTCGGTCCTTACATTCCGACACTCTCTTTTGAGAATTAATATACATTTTAATTCTCATTTTTATATTTCAGATTCATTACATTCGAGGTCAGGCCTTACATTCCGATGCTCTTTGTTGAGAATTGATATACATTTCAACTCTCATTTTCATATTTCTGATTCATTACACTCGAGATCAATCCTTACATCCGGACTCTCTCTTTTTGAATTGATATCTAAATTTCAATGCCAACCTTGGGGTCAGCACTTGCATACTGGTTCCCAACCTCTAGAACATTCTAAAATCTCATAACAAAAAGTCCACTCTCAAATCCCCAGCGAGAGTCCCCACTTCTTGACTTAATCAAATACTCACCTGCTAATTCCCCAACAGAAACAAATCACACACACGACTCTACACATATTTCTGGGTCTGTTGACTTAGAAATTTGTAATGGTTTTGGTTAATCTCATCGGTCAACGCCAAAACGCATGGTGTGCCTGCCCAACACACCACACCTATTGGGGGTCCATTTGTTGACCTCATTTTTTGGTTGAGGTTTAGTTTTTCCTTCTTTAGTAGCCTAAGGTCTAGCCATAAGACTTTCCTATTGACTATTCTTAGAAAACTAGAAAAGGCACCCTCACCACTAGAAATTCCAAACTCTTCTCTACTTAACTTCAAGTTTCACATGTTGGTCTCAACCTCTAAATACTTAGTAGGTGGGGTCACTATGGGGGAAACTCAAGATGAGCCACCCTTAGGATTGCTGGACCTTAGGGTTGACCCTAGGTGTTGGTATGGAGCTAGTTCCCTCACTTACACTCACTATCTCCTAGATTCAGTTGCAACCCTGAACCCAAATATGTTGACTTTGATCCCTTGTTCTTTTGGGAGACTCAAGTAGATGGTCCCCTAAACGCACTAACCCTAGGCTAGGGTTTAGCTAAGACCAGTACATAAAGGAACCAAATGGGGGTTTCATTCGTTCATAGCTCATACATAGTGGTTGGCACCCCAATTCTACAAAAATACCTAACTTGGCCTTTTGCCCCTAAATTCATCCAAAGTACCTAAATGCCCTATAAATCCTAAATTTGACCAAAATTCCCAAATTCATCCAAAATACCCAAACTTATTAAAAAAACATTTCAAACCATTTCAAAATACCCAAATTGCATAAAAGCACCCAAAATTACCAAAATACGTTCAAATTTGCCAAAATTATAAAATACAAAAAAATTCAAAAATTCCTAGAAAATCTCAATAAATCCAAAATATTCCCAATTTCTTTTCTCTCAACTACCACATGACCCAATTTGGCCAATTTGAGCATCTTTAACCAAAATCCCCAAATTTGCCTTTAAAGACCCAAATTTTCCCAAATTCAACCTAAATGTCCATCAATTTGATCTCAATTGGCCTCCTCAACTGGCCCCAATTCCAATCCTAAACTCAAATTACCTCTTGATATGACCAATATAGACCGAATACAAGCTTAATTAGCAAATGATTTGAGCCGAATTTTGATTTAGGTCAAAACCCCAATTTTGACCATATGACCTAACCTCATCAAATTGAACCCATAGCCTAGTTAATTGGCCCCAATTAATGTTGAAAAATCTCAATAACATTCTTAAACATCAAAATCAACCATCAATTAGCCTTGGTGAAGCCTCAAATCCATTTGATATTAGCCTAAATCCAAAATTCCCAAATTTAGCCACAAATTGGCCAAGTCTCCAAATTTCACCCAATTGATTGCCTTAACCCCAAAATTGGCCTCAAATTCATGTTTAAAACTCTTCATGAGGTCCCTATTGACTATTTACAACAATCAATTTGGACTTAACCCAAGGCTAACCCAAGGTAAACCCAAGCCTAGCCCAACATGACCAAATTGATTAAAATCAAAATTCCCTCAAATTGACCCTTCAATTGAACTCAAAACCACTTCCATTCTTCACCAAAGTTGTTCCTTATGATCATCTACACCAAATGAAGCTTTTATTTTGGCCAATTTACATGGTTAACCTAGCCCAAACCCCACCCACTTGGACCCATGCACTAAATGTGACCTAACCACCCTAAAGTCACCAAATTAACTCCATCACAACCATTAGTTGGACTTAGTGACAAGTCCAAACACCATGAAACTATCTAAATCAAGCCATGGACCAAAGGTCCCCCAAATCAAGGGATATTATTTCCAAAAATGCATGTGCTTAAGATATCCTTACAAAAATTAGGTATTATTGTATTGAATTGCTATTAAATATTCCCCTGGGTTCCTTGAGCTCCTAGACACCTCCCCCTGGCCGGCCGACCAGCTTAGTGGCCGGAAAAGCTCAGCCATGGGAGGTGTGCTGAAATTTCCTTAGTGAGGCCTCTCCAAATTACACACAGAGCTTCCCTAAGATCCCATCAGTGCATTCCAACCATTTTCCCTCACCAATTCCCATTGTCGGAGCTCAATTTTGAGCTTGGAACCTTGCTGGAAAACAGGACATCCCTCAAAAATCCACCAAACTTTGATTGTTTGTGCCTACACCTTCACAACAGCAAGAGAAGACAAAGCCACATCAAATTACCCTCTGAAATAACCTCCATCCTATCTCTAGACCAACACCTGAAATTGAGCTTGGTCGAATTCATACCTAGGCCTTACACTAAGACCAGGGACTCAATCCTTAGCCTCCTTGGACCCCAACAAACGTGTCAAGCATCTCTGATTGAAGCCTCCATTCTCAGAGCAAAGGTATAAAATTTCTCCTCCTCCTGAGCTTATTTTGATTCTCCATCTACTTAGGCTTGATTTCATGGTACATTAACCGTATGGATGTGTTAGTCTCACTTAGACTAGTCCATAAGATCAAACCCGAAGTGATTTAGTTGAGTCTATGATGAGATCTTAGGGTTTTAGTGTGGATGGTCACGGGATCATTCTATCGTGGATGATGATGGGGAATCGTTCGATCGCGCGTGTATCACATGGATGGCCAAAATCGAGTCGGACAGCGCTTTGGAACATAAACTGTGGGTCGAGTCAGCAAGCTACGTAGACGGCGGCGTCCAAACAGAGTGCGCCACGCATGCCTTTGGAGCCGTCGTAGGATGAGGTGGCACGCGTGGTTTAAACAGATAAATAGGGCTTTTCTTATTTATTTAAATACCCTTAACTTAGAAAACCCATAACTTTGTGTAGAAAAATCACAAAAATAAAATAAAAATACCCTCTTGCTTAGTGAACAAAGGAGAACAATGTGGAATAAATTTCAAGACCATTTTATGCATATGTTATTTTTAATTATATGCTTTATTTTAATTAATTAAACACTATTTGGGATCATTTGATTCTCCATGCATATTGATATATCATCTTGGCTTGAAACTTTGACATGTTGCAACCTCTATCAGGGGAAATATTCTTTGATTTTTCTAAAGTCAAAGGAGGTTCCTATACAGAGACAGAGAAGGTTCCTATACAGAGATCCATATTTTTCAAGATCTTGCACATTATTTCCTTAAAATAATCATGGAAATTAGCATATTGATTAAAAATTTCTAAGAAAATTTTGCAAGGTACACCATGATTGTAAAAGCTTTTAGTAATGATTTCATGGGTCAAATCATTTAAAATGCACTTAAATTTTACAAACACTAAATTACTAAAATAATTAATTTTAGAAAATATAAAAATTTAAATGAATTGATTTTTGATCTCCACTGTGGTTTATGATCCATGGAATTCATTATAAAAAGTTCAAAATATTTTGAGTTTTTTTGATAACTTACGTTGTTTTTTAAAGATAAATAACACTTTTGACACTTAAATGATTTTTTAAAAACCAAAATAAAACTCAAAAAATTATGAAACTTAGTGTATTGAGTTCTCTGGGATTAGGGATATTTTATAAAAATAAAGTAATATTTAAATAAAAACTTGATTTTTAGCCTATTTTAAACATTTAAAATAATTAAAAATTCATAAAAATCACAAAAATAGTAAAACTCATGAAAATGTTCTAAATTGTTTTCTAATTACTTAGGAACAA
>NW_018223802.1:36800-37899 GCF_001263595.1 Phalaenopsis equestris
TAAGTTAATAAATTTCTAAATTATTAAAATTTGGAAGTTTATTAAAATTAAATGATCCTCGACTTAGGGGTATCACTTTTGAATTCAATAATTAATCGATTTAATACCCATATTTTGATTTTTAAATAAAACTTCAAATCATGAATCATGACCACTTAAATCTTAACCTTTTCAAAACTAATTAAGACACTCACCTAGTTCTTAAGGGCTTAGTGGTGACTTAAGCCAAATCAAAATTGACTAAATGAGGATTAGTAAATCAAACATCCTTGAAACACCACTAAGCCCAATTAGGTTTAAAAAATTGGCTGTGTTCAAATTGCACTAACTTGCCTCTTTAAGGGTCTTCACCCACATAATTTTCAAATTAAATGATAAGTGATAATTACCCTATTCTTGCGGATAGTTGAGACATTAGTGCTCACTGAGTGATAAGGGTATTTACGGGATGAACCATTAAGCAATATATCAAGTTTAAATGGACTTGAGGCTTTTCACCAGTTGGTGAGAGGGAGGCATGGGCCTGCTTCCTCCTCCTAACTTTTTGGATACCGCAGAGGTCTATTAAACTTAATACACTTTGCTCAATGAAATCATCCTTAATTAAACTTTTAAGGACTCACCAAAATACAACATAGAGTTAGGAAAACCATTAGAATTTTACTTTTCCTGCTCTTCATAAATGCCCTCACATGCATTATTAAGTTTCAGGTGGTGGAACGAGAAGACTCGCCAGGTACGCTTTTACAGTTTATAGTACCATCTTTCTTGTGTTTTTTCCTTACATGTTTTATGCTTATGTTATTTCTTTTCTTACTTGCATTTAGCTGCATGTATGAAAACAACATATACTTGCATGTTAACCAAAACCAAGGCCAAAACCAAAACTAAAATCAACCAAGGTTGCAAAATATAAAACAACTAAAAATTTAATCACAAACATCACACAAAACTACAATTGCAACTAATTTAAGATGTCTCTATCGGATGCTCGGGAATCTCTCGGAGGAGGTAACCTACGGTTGCTAACGAGGCTTCCCACGGTTTAAATGAAATTATGGAACTCATTAAGTTGGGTTTAGTAAGTTCATTTGAACTA
>NW_018223802.1:37967-38854 GCF_001263595.1 Phalaenopsis equestris
CAAATTTAATATGCCCTCATAAAATTTAAAGAACTTCAACCATAGGACCACCTAATTTGACATTATAACTTGACACACTAAAAAACTCAAACTCGTCACAGTAAGGAGCTAGCATGGTGGGCAGCACGACCATCTTCAACAGCAAAACCTTTCTTCCCTAGCTAAACCAATCCTCCTTCCTTAGACTTAAACAACAAAGCCATAGGACTTCAAGGTTGCTTGCTTATGCAACGTAAATCCTCACATCATCTTTAAGCCTTTGTATAGCCCTGTTAGATAATATAAGCCCTAACTTGTCTTATTATTCTGAGGTTGCAGTTTTTCACGACCTAAATCCTCTCATCTTCCAAGTTATTTGTGTGATCATTTCACACGAATGTAAGCCCTAACTAATAAAATTGGCAGGATGAAACACTTAAATTTTTCTCCTCTAAATTGATGTCAAACATTAGGATAGCTTAGGAAATCACCGAGGTTCTCCTCTAGGATCCATGACATCCCCTAGCTCTTCCTCCTTTGGATTCTACAATAAAATATTCCAAATTTGAACCAATCCCGTTTCACACCTCTACGTCTGATTTCATTGAAAGGTCCTACCCTTTGAAATTCCTTGAAGATAATATTTTTTGATTTTTATTGAGAGTCCTCTTAGGTGACTTTGGTCATTTAAGATGTAATTAAGTATAGGGGCTTGCCCTTATAGGAAGCATGTCTGAACCCAACTTAATATAAACCCTATTTAATCTTTATATTAAATAGGGGAACTTGTCGGCAAAAACAAAGATTTCGCAGACCAAACGGACGTCATACTTTGCTTAGTCTATTTGATCGAGCCTCATCCTCAAGTCTTGTATTTATCCTTCGGGATAGATATAGGATTTGAGGTA
>NW_018223802.1:38948-43855 GCF_001263595.1 Phalaenopsis equestris
CCCGACAGCTTCTTACGGGCACCCCCCCACGACCCCCCGAAATAGCGCCGACACCAATCTAGTATAACATGGTGTGGACATATTCTTAAGAGTTCTTTAAATCTTTCCCATGCTTCATAAATATATATCCCTTCAAACTGATTAATATCACTTCTAAGCATCGCAGTTTTTTTTTGGTCAAAAAATTTAACAATGAATTTTTGTGCTAAATCACCCCAAGTTCTGATAGATCTAGGTGCTAACGAATTCAACCACATCTTAGATTTATCACTCAGTGAGAAAGAAAATAACCTAAGTCTTATGCATCATCTGATACACCATAGTATTTAAATGTAGCGCATAATTCTAGAAAATTAGCAAGATGTAAATTTGGATCTTCAGTTGGTAATCCCCAAAATCGATTGTTTGATACCAATTGGATAATATCAGGTTTAAGCTCAAATGAATTAGCTACTATAGTAGGTTTTTGAATACTACAATGAAGTTCATCTATAGTAGGGTTGGCATAATCCTATAAAGTTCTAAACTCTTGATGAATTTCAGCATTTTGATCATTTTGGTTTGCCATTTCTGTAATTTTTTTAGGGTTTTTATGATTTTAATTTTTTTTGGTTTTCTGTTTTTTCTAACAGTTCTCTCTAATTCAGAATCGTAGGGCACTAGTCATTCAGAACCTAAACTACGCATATACTAACATAAAATAAAATAAAACTAAACACACAAAAAATAAAATAAAATAAAATAACTTAAAGTTTAAATAAGCCTTTTTAAAAATATAAATTTGCTTTTAAATCAATAGATTTTTTACGAATTTCACTTCACTTTTCTCTGCAACGGCACCAAAAACTTGATCCTAAAACTGCTTATATGCAAAAGTACAAAAATAATTCTAATTATATTTTTCACTTATTTTCTCATTTTACAATGAAACTAAAAACTTGATCCTGAAGAAAAATAAGAATTAACTTTTAATTTATATATGTTGGGATACTACACAAGTGTACGTATCGTGTACGTATCGTTATCAACGTATCGTTATCAAGTAATATAAGACTTTTTGATTAAGACCTGAATATCGAACCCATAGGGAAGTTATGCAATATGTATTTTTTTGAAAACTTTCTATTTTTAAAAAGATAATTATTTAAACTAAGGACATTTTTGCAATAAATAAAGTTTAAATATTTTTAGTAATTTTAATATTTTGACAAAAACAAAACAAACTTAAAAAGATATATTGAGTTTTTGTAGAAGAAAAGCACTAAATATGAAAATATCTTTCTCCGTATCATGAATCAGTAAAAAGTATAGGATTTCTATTGTGGAAGTATGCATATTGTGTTGTGCCAAATAGAAGCATTAATATTATTTACCCTTAATAGAGATGTTATAAAGAATATTAGATAATTTAAAGTTTGAACAAGTTTGAATAGTTCTGAAAACCGATTAGGCTGGGAAGATACTATCTCTCACTCTAGAGTTTCCTCGATTCCCTCCAAGTGAGGGCTAACATCTCGTATCAGAACCTAAAATAATAAACCAAATTTAGGGCTTTAACCTATCACTTTAAAATCCTCTAACTCTACACCCTTCAATGAATATTTCTCTATTTATTTGCACTTAATCATTGAACTACATTCTCATTCATACAAACCTCATGTGATTCATTCTAATTGTTGACTGAGACAATACCAGCCCGATTCCTACATGTTCTCAAAACAAATTTTAACATCTAGATTGGCAAAATCAAGAAGTAAATGAAGTACATGGATTTCAATCATCACAACTTCTGCCAACGTTAAAGATCAATACTCTTCTCAACTTCCATCCAACACTTAATTTCTTATCATTTAAAAAAAAAGATAAAAAAAACTACTCAGAATACATTGAGAAAACAAAACCAAACTTTAGTTTAAAAATAGAAATCTTTTTCAAACCAACAACAAGTCTCAATTAAAACCAAATCTAGTCTAAAACAAAAGATAAAAACTTATCTCAAGTCCTCCACCAAACTCTTTAAGTTCCTTTGAATCTCTTCTCTTTTACAACACTCTCAATATAAAACTAAAATAAAAAGGATAAATAAATATGTGGTGCCTAAAAATCTCTCCAACTAGCTATCCAATTTTAGAACTATCATAACTTTCCCAGTACTTTCAGGACCCCTTTTAAAGACTCAATCTTCCTTTTATAATTCTCCAAAAGGTGCCTTGGTATCTTTTCAAAATTTGTCTTAATTCGATGTATTTCCCCAAGAGATGCATCCTTTTGCAATAATTTTCGTCCATGGTGGTAGTAACCACCTATTAAGCCAATAGGTGCCTCAAAAACCTCTTCAAAATTTGTAAAAACCAAATTTAGTCATCCAATAATTGCCATTGGCACGTAAACGTGGGGCCTTTGGCGCTTAGGCGCGGTCTTCTAAGTGCCTTCTAAGTGTAACCGACACTTATGTACCAAAACACTTTTGCACATTTTTCACCTATTTGCTCCAAATTTGATCCTTTTTCACTCCTTTAAAAATTTTTCACCTTTTTACCTGTACCTGAAAGAAAAACACAAAAATACCTTCCATTAAAGCGCAATATCTCAAAAATAGGTGTAAAAATGTGTTTATAAACACTATATATTTTAGGCGTATCAATAAGCAGTTTTAGGATCAGTCCCCATAGGACTGTTTGCCCTAGGGTTGGCCCCAGGTGTTGGTATGGAGCTAGTGCACTCACCCTCACTTATAACCCTAAACCCAAAATTTGTTGACTTTGATCCTTTGATCTTTTGGGAGACTCATGTAGATGGTCTCCTACACCCACTAGCCTTAAGCTAGGGTTTGGGTTAAGTCCATTACATGTAGGACCCAAGATAGGGATTCCATTGTTCCATGGCTCAACTATGGTAATCGACACTTCAACTCTACCTAAACAACCAATCTAGGCCATTGACCCCAAAACCTACCCAAATTACCTAAATACCCTTGAAATCCTAAAATCCACCAAAATTCCCAAATTTTCCCAAAATACCCAAATTTGTTCAAAAATCATCTCAAAACACTTGAATTCATCCAAATTACTCAAAACACCCCAAATTTACCAAAATTACCAAAACACCCCTCGTTTGGCCAAAATTACCAAAATACCCTTGGTGGCTCTGACTTTCCCAAAACCTTCAAAATCATCTCAAATGTTCCCAAAATCAAATTGAACCCTTCAATTGAACCCAATTTGACCATTCTGACTAAAACCTTGAAATTGCCTTTGAAGGTCCAATTTCTCCAAATTCACCCCAAATGTCCATCAATTTGGCTCCAATTCTCCACAATCTCAATTCTAAAATCAAATTCATCTCTCATGTCATCAATTCGAACCAAATCCAAGCCTAATTGGCCCATGGTTTGAGCTCAATTTGATCCAAATCAAATTCCCCAATTTTGGCCTCATGACTTAAGCCCACTAAATTGAACCATATGACACACCCAATTGCCTCAATTTGAATTCTAAGCTCTTCATAACATTCCTAGACATCAAATTGAACTTGCAATTGGCCTTGAACAAGCCTCAATTCCACTCAATTGTAACCAAAGTCCAAAATCCTTAAATTTGCCCCAAATGGGCTAAGTCTCCAAATTCCACAAAATTGAATGCCCTAACACCAAAAATGACATCCAATTTATGTTGAAAACTCTTCATGAAATTCTTATAGACCTTTTTGAACCATCAATTTGGGCTTAGTCCAACCTTAGCCCTACTTAAACCAAAGTCTAACCCAACATGCCCAAATTGACCAAATGTTCAAATTCTTTTAAATTGAACTTCCAAATCAACTCAAAACTACCCAAATTCTTCTCTAAACTCTATTTGACAATCATCTACATCAAATTGATTAATCAATTGAGCTTTTTGGTTGGATAGCCCAACCCAAAACCCATTTCAAGCCACTTGACCCAAATAGACCCCTTCACCTAAATTGACTTAACTAAGTCAAATTGGTCAACCAAGGACTCCCACAGCCACTAAGCTCCTCCTTTGGACTAGGCTAAACCAACTTAAACCCATCCAAGCTAGCTACAGACCAATGGGCCCCGAAATTAAGGGATTTATTCCCACTTTTAGGCCTTAAGCAAAATATCTTCTCCATCATCACTAGCCATTGGGGGTAAATTACAATTAAGCCTCCCCTTGGCTCACCTGACCACTTGAGTACCTCCTCTACCCTCTCCAACCGTCCTAGTGGCCAAAAAAATCAAAAATTGAGAACCACCACCCCTAAATAAAACCCAATTTCAATCTTAGGGGCCAACTCATCATAATTGATTTTTTAGAGCTTCTCAGCCCTCCACCTAAGCACCAATTTGCACCTGAATTGAGGCCCTGACAGTCACCCTAAAGCATTTCATTTAAACCCACCCTCTTATGGCCAAGAAAATAACTGTGTCAAATCCTTGGGAAAACTCTTTCCAATTGCTCTCAGACACTCTCCAGGAACTCCTAAGCTAATTGACATCATTTTCCCCCACTGGTCCCCATTGTGAAAGTCCAATTTTGAGCTTAAATTTCTACCCAAAACTAGGATAGAATTCTCTATAGCTCCACAGTCCACCAAAATGAAATTACTTGTGCACACACCATCCCTAGGACAGGAAAAGTTGATTCCCCATAAAGCCCCGTCTCAAACAGCCTCTAACCTAGCTTTAGACCAACACCTAAAATCCACCTTGATCAAATTCATATCTAGACAATTCTCCAAGGCTTGGGACTTCATCTGTTGGTTTGTTAGGACCAATCAAACCTACTACAACCATCTGATTGAGGCCTCCCCTCTCAGACAAAGGTTTTGAACTCTAACCCTAAACCGAGCTTGTTTTAATTCTCCCTATGTATTTACTGTATTTCAGATCGTATAAGCCATAT
>NW_018223802.1:43896-47791 GCF_001263595.1 Phalaenopsis equestris
GTCTTGAGTAGATGAAGGTTTAGAAACAAACCCCATTTGATTTGGTTGAGTCTAGGCAGAGATCTTAAGTTTTTAGTGCGGACAACTCATGGGTAAAGTCACTTGGGGATGATGATGGAGAACCGTCTGATTTCGCATGTATCCAATGGATGGAGGAGATCGATCTCGATAGACTCTTGGTACGTGAACTGTGGTTTGCGTTGCATGCCTAGGTGGAAAGCGTAATGAATGGGAGTGCGTCGCTTGTGATTTCGGAGCCGCCGTACGATGAGTTGGCCCCCTGTAGGATAAGTTGAAAAATATGGATTTTATGATTTATATTTAATGCATAAACTTCAAAAATCAATATCTTTCTCTACAAAAATCATAAAAATAAAAGAAAAATAATCTCTTGCTCAGTGAACAGAGGAGAATAATATGAACTAAAAATAATTTTTTTTTTATATTCCCTGATTTTTAATGAATTAAATACCCTCTGAAGTATTTTAATTCATTATGATCAAACATTATTCGTCATGGCTTGGAATTTTTAAGGCTTATTTTTCATCACAAAGGAGATGTTCTCTGATTTTTCTAAGGCCAGAAAACATCTCTATGTTTCTAGACATAATTTTCAAGCTAAGGTGACTATTTTGACTATTTTAATTATATAAATCAAAATATCATTTGGAAAATTATGAGAATAATTCTAGTAGGTTTCCTGTGGTCAAAGAAACCTAAAAAAAATATTGTAATGTTTTGGATCATCTTGTGCATTTCTATACTTAATTAAATGCATATACCTTATATTAATTTATGTAAATTATACACTTATCAAAAATTAACAAAATCACTTCCCACTGTCCATAAAAATCATATTTATTCACTGTAAAAATATCAAAATTATTTGACTTAGTCTGAGCACTAAAATGAATTTTGATTCTGGCGGCCGACAGCTTCCAATGGGTAACTCCACAACCCAAAAATAGAGCCGACAGCAACTCTCGACCCTCTAGGTCCTCGTGAATCGACCTCTACTACCCAAAAGAAGGAGCTTCATATGCAGGTTGTCGCACGTACTTCTGATATTTAGGCCAGAGGCACTGCTGAGGTTGCTGCACAGGACTCCACCCAACTAGCCTAAAAAAGTTCAGAGATGGTGTTGAAGATGAAGGAAGATTTTGACGCGATACTACGTCATGAACTGTGGAGAGGAAAGAGGTCAATTGAGGACGAGTCTGACGATGATGATGATTAGAGGATGAATGAGTATGGGCTTATTTTGTTATTGTTTGGTTATTTAACACAATTTATTGAACAAACATTATATTTTATGTAGAAATATTTATTTTGGTTAGTTTAATGCAATGATTTTCTTCTATTTCTATTAGGATATCAACATTATTACTACGAGAATATTTGATTAACAATTGATTGAATTAGTACACTGTGTTGTGTGAAAATTATAATATTAGGATTACAAGTGTGGAAATTGTAGTGCTGAAGAAAGATATATATTTTTTTCATGCTACAAATTTTCGACAGCTTACAGATATTATTTCAACAAACTTCTATGATTCTTACATTCAGTATACGTCGGTCATTTTAGTGACGGTGCGCGGAAGATATGTTGATGAACTAATTTCTGACAGCCTATAATGTGACGCAGCAGAGTAATTTTTATTTTTGTTCCAGTTTTCTGTTGATGTAGACTATCGATTTTTGGGGATGGGCACCGACAATTCTGCTACATTTTTTCGACGATTGTGCTACACTTTACCGAAAAACCAAGCGATTAGAAATAATTGACGGCTTACTAACGATATCAAATTAAAGTCTATTGCGATGGTTATCTATCATCGAGAACTGTTTACACATGTGAGCCGTAGGTAAGTCCGTCAGTAAAATAATTATCGACAAATGATTTAGCTACATCTACAAAGAAATCATTAAGCCGTCAAAAATTTTAAAAACTGACAGCTTTTGAATGGTTTTTTACCGTTTTTAAGCCATTGGAATTAGACTCTTTTTTTGAGGCGTCACTTTTTTTAACAAAATAATAGTAATATATTTTTTATGTGATATTAATAATTTAATTGTTATGCATGTAAAAATAAAAATTTAATTCTTAAATATGTTAATACTTAAGAATTGTGTCTCACGCGTGTAAGTCTTAAAAAAAAAGATCTTATTCTGAATATCGCATAAAAAATATTATTAATGATATGCCATCAATAGATTTTTATCATTCCACATGAATCTCAAAACATTTCATAAATCTAGAAATATTTTTTTATTAGAGATATTACATGTATCTAGATATTTTTTTGAAATATAAATGCTAAGTTTTTGCTTTGATTTCAAAAAACTTACAATCAAACTGACCAGCTCGACGAGACGAATCCAATGATACCATATTTGGTCAAATTCGAGTCAAATTAAGATTAGATCAAGCTCTTAAATCACTTTGGGAAGCTTTCGATGCAAAATTGAAAGGTTAAACAAAATCTAAATTTGATTTGTTTGTAGTCAAATCGAGCGTCTTGACAAAAAGAATCTAACAAACCCAAAATCAATCAATTTCGGTATTGTTAACACGATTAAATGTGTATAGATTATATGAACAAGTTTTAAGCTTGTTCAAACTTTGGGCTCGTTTACTCCACTAGTGTTGTCTGTAGATTACATAAAACTATATAAAATAACCATTATGAATAAATACTCTTTTCCAAGAATTGGTGATTTATTTGATCAATATAGCTTTTCATGAACATATCAATATAGTCAAGTGTATTTATGTATCCTCATAAAGGTTAAGAGTTAATTAAATACAGACCACCCGAAACATTGATATTTACAAATTAATCAACCATGTAATTTTTTTGAGCTAATAAAGTGATGCATTTACACGGGTAACGATCAAGCTATTGAGAATTTTATAAAAATGGAAAATGTGGTTGAGGATTCACTGTGAATTTTAATATTTGGGTGAGAAATTGAAAAGTGGATGAAAGAGGATGGTTGATATTTAAAAAAACAAGTTTTGGGTGGTACGTATGTAACTACCCCAAGCAATACAATGCATGTTCCTGACGATTAGGTCATGTGTTAATATTGTTTAGACAAGTTGTTATTAGTGTCTCTCAACAATTAAAATCACATTGAAAAATTATCATTGCATATCTTGGAGTTAACATCAATTATTTATTATTTTATATTTGAAATAATTAATGTAAAAATAAATTGTTTGGCATTGATAGGCCATCAATAAATGAGTATTTCACTTTTTTTTTAAATTAATATGGTTATATTTTTATGTGATATGAAATATTTAGGTGGTATAAATATAACAAATAAAACTTCGTTGTTAGATATATAAATATATAAGAATTGGGTGGTGGGCATGCATGTAAATACCCCATTCTATACAAGAAAATATGATATTTAGAGTCCGGGCGTAGAAGTCCCAATATAGAGCTACGTCCAGACTCCAATTAAATTTTGGCGCGTGTCTTGTCTAAAAAATCAAAGAAGCCTAAAGTCTGACCCAATCATGGAGTACAACATGGTTGCAGTCGAAATTTTTCTTCAATGCAACCATGTCGTACACTGACTTTCACATTGAATTATTTATTTGGATGTTTTTTACTTAGTACAACATAATTGTACTGAATAAAAACATGTTGTACTCCAAGACCGGGTTGGACTTCAAGCTTCTCCGATAGGTTGGACTTCAAGCTTCTCCAATTTTTAGATAAGAACACGTATCAAAATTTAATTGGAATCTAGACGCAACTCTATGTCCAAACTCTGTACATTATATTTCTCATTCCATACACATGCATTTAGGGCTGTCAAAAAAGCTCTTTGTTTGTGAACTGCTCGTGTTCGGTTCGTTCGTTAAGTAAATGAGCCG
>NW_018223803.1:0-873 GCF_001263595.1 Phalaenopsis equestris
GTGAGGTTTTGTGCAGAATATGAAATTTTGCGAGGTTGTGAAGAGAATTAGTGCAGGCAAGGATAGTCGTGTTGTGCGAGCAAAGAGTACTAGACCTCAAAATTGAGAGAATCAACTCAACAGATTTATTTTATTTTCTTGTTAATTTTATCACATTTAATTATCAAAAAATATTTTTAAAATTCAATTTTTTATTGGTTGATTTTTAAAAAAATATTTTTCATGAATATGATTATTATCAAGTTTTTATTATTTTATTCTTTGTTCATTGTAGTTTTGAACCAACATGTGGTTCCGTGATTTTTATCCATCGCACAAAAGGGCAATTGAACAAACAGACAAAAATTCTGAAAGAGATTTCATTAATCTGCTTCAACAGGTGTTATAGATTTCGTACAGGCAAAAGCCTCAAAAGGTACAACATATTGAACGCATCAAAGTACATCTAAAAATATCTCATGTTGGGTACATATCACAAGCTATCATATCTACTATGTCAAAATACAGTATAAAAAGGTGTCTCCTGAGTGTTGATCTTTGGTGGAGTGAGCTCCTAATCGAGTTGACCTACTAAGCCATGCTCCAGAACAAGAGTTCCCTTTGCATGTGCTTATAGGTGAAACCCTCTCATAGCTCATAAGGCAGTAGGTCTTCCATCTCCGTGTCCGACCGAAATCCATATGACATTTTGCTGTCATCCATTCTTTGGAAAGTTACAGACACCCTGCGGTGTTGTACCTTTAGAATGCAGTATTTAGCGATGTTTGCTCCATTTCCTTTAAGAACCAGGACTGAACCCACTGGTAGTGGAATCTCCATGTATCCCTTGAACTCGCCAGGGGCAATGACATCTATTTCTTTCTCGAATAAAAT
>NW_018223804.1:0-3685 GCF_001263595.1 Phalaenopsis equestris
AAATGGTCAACGAGGTAACTTTTCTTTCATGATTCCAGGCGAATGCAATCAGGGAAAAAAATTTTGCTCTAGATATCCGGATTTAAGATTTTTACCACCTTACCTTTACATGAAGAAGGCGTGTTTCACTTTTTAAAAGTTGAAATGGTGGCACTCTTGTTGTGATTTGAAACAATATTTGGGTGGTAAAAATGTAAAAATTAAAGCTTAGGTGTTAGATATGTAAATACATAGGCGTTAGATATGTAAAGATACGCAATTCAAAACGTGTCTTGCTCACCTCAGTTACCCTCATCGAAAATTTTCCTTGGAGACTGACTTGAACTTATACTTCTGATGCTTTGTGCTGCCTCATTTTCTTTTATTGCTTTAGTTTTTACTATATTTAATAATCTGTACTGCATTGCCAAATTTTGTCATGAATCATAATCTAGTGAATGCAATTTGTAGATTTTTTGAATTCATGTGATAAAACCCTGATGCTTCTGAGATGAAGCTTATCAAATGCTAATTTCAATGATATGTACTATTGCTAACCTTAGCATTGAAGCGTTTGAATATATAAAAACTTGCTTATAGTGGCTATCATCAAGAGAGTTAACATAAGTGCACATTTTTCTAGATTCTTAGACTAATTGTAAGGTTCTAGTCATTGGTTGTCATTTAGCCTTTCAAAAGGTATCAATACATTTTCACCTTGGCATGCTTGATGGGGCATGATGGTAGACTCGATAACTTTACTCATGTGTTGGTAATTAGGGTTGCATAAGTTAATAATCAATCTATGTTGTCTTCCCCAACCCTTATCTAGAGGGTTCATATTCTTAGTAAACCTTAAAATAACTGGGGAAATTTTGGCTTAGAGTTTAACAACCCATCTCATATTATGCGACGTATTGTCTTCTTATCCCAACCTATCCCATATAAAGCTAAACCTCACACTTTTATACTTCTTTGTTCAACTTCTATGGAGGTCACCCATCTTGCAAGTGCTCCTCCATAAACACACTTAACTATGGAGTTCCTAAAGAAAATTTATGACACCAATCTAGGATTCCTAGAAGGCATTTAAGAATTGAAGTGTTTATTGGGGACGTAGTAGAATGGCAATAATTAAGGATTTGAGGGGAAAAAAATGAATTAGAGATGGAAAAAAAGAGTTCAGCTCAGGTCCAAGTTAAATCAGCAGGGAACACATCATGATTACGATATCGAAGAGGTATGATTTTCGAAGAGGATCCATCACTTATTTTCTTCAAGATACATATTAAACAATTGAAGATAAATAGGTTACAACTCTAAAAATAGGAGAAATATGGAGAAAAGTTTCCAAATAATATCAATCAAAGCAAAAGTCCCAAAATCAAGAAATAGCAACATATAGTCCCAAACAAAATTAAACCTAATTTTAATTCAATAAAAAAATAAAAACATGGCCCAAAAGGATTGGTGGCCACATAGGCTCGAAAATTTCCTTTAAATTCCTTGAGGGGTGGGAATTCTACTCCTCGCATGATCCCTGTACGCGGGAGATGATGGGATCCTGTCCTTGCATTCTTACATCACTTGGGGTGCTCTCGCATCACTCCACTTGCCATTGCTAGAAAGCACCTGACGAGCTAGGAACTAACTCTTATGTAGATCAACCACTTTGTGTCCCTTTATGATGTTCGCTCTTTTAGAAACTCATCATGAGTTGCTCCTTGTTGAAGCCTCTATCCCATCGACCTGCTTCCTGTCTTCTTTGGAATCTGGACCACCCTCTTCAAATTCAAGTTGTCACAGGTCCACCACCTTTAGCTTAGTTTGTCTCCAAACCGCACATTATGCTAGAGGAGATTTAGCATGATGCCAATTTTAACAATGCTAACTACAGAATGTGAGGTGTCAAACTATTTGGCCTAGCTTGTCCAATCTACTGCCCACAAATTTATTCTTCTTGATGTGGCTTCCTAGGATGTCACCCATCCCACATTACTGCTTAATTCTAGTTCCTAAAGAAACTCTTCTTGCTACACTAAAAGGAATCACTTTTCTACCTTTTCTGATGTGGGATTTGGTTCATTCTTGCCCCTCTTTTATCTTAGAAGATAGCCACCCTAGAAGCCTGCAGTGATTGTTCCTTGTTCAGATCTCAAGCTGGACAATTACTCCCCATTCTCTTTAGACTTCTGTTTTTTTTTTTGGATACGTTTGTAATAGCCTAAACTTTGAGCCGTTGAGATATTGTTTGTGTTGGCCTAATGTTCTCTTTGTTTTGTCCCTTTTGGCGTAACTTCCTAGGTAATTATCCATAACATGAAATGCTTCCATAGAAGCATGCATAATTTCACAATTTTTAATAAAATTTCAATGGAAACATCAGAAGGAGCTTCAATGTTTATGGACTCATCTTTATTCTGCTTAAGAGGCTTCATAATGTCCACCATTAAAGAAACTTAAGTCCTCATCAATCTCCTTACATATAGCCCTATATCATTCACCAAGGAGATAAAGGTTCTAGAGGCGGGCCTTACAAGTTAAGAGGTGGCTTTCATCATTTAGCGCATTGTTTCAAAATGGGTTATTTGGCACATCACTATGTCATGCATTTGGTTCCCAGCTCCCAGTTTGGATATTACTTTGATATGATTTATATCCATTTTGCCCATTGACCTCAAAATTTTGTTCTTTTGGTGCCAATTCCAAAGAGGCAATCCATTCAAATTAGGCTCTGATATGAATTTCTCTTAACATAGGAATTTCCAATATAATCTGAACCATTATACCAAAAAGGGCCTCGAATTTTAATGGTTCAACTTCATTCTACTTAATGGTTTCTCATAAAAGTGTTGTGCAATAAAGCAGTTGTTTTCAGAATGCGACTTGCAATTTAATGTTCATGAACTTATTGTTGTGTAATTGTCCCCATCTTCTTATGTTAAGATTGCACTTTTAACTATTATATATTGGAATACCTTGTTCATGAACATCTTGGCCTAACCCATCTTTGGCCTACTCCAAATGATTTTATGTTAAAAATTTTTCCCCTGTGTGATGGAGCAGACTGGTTCTTTGCTCTCCTTTTGAAGTTTTATGACAAATTGATGTATTTTACTTTAGCTTCTCCTCATTTATCCTCCTCTTTCACTTCCTTTATGTAATGATAGATCTTAAATTTACCTTTTCTGTTATTCAAGTAATATCTAGCATTCTTATTTGGTTTCAGCTTTCTTGTTCAAGTATCCCGTATTACTGTTCAACAAATCATACAAAATTTATAGTCTAGTTTTTGTTCTAGAAAACTCTCCTCACAGGCTGTGCGAAGGCAAAGGCAACTTCTATTAACCAAAAACATTTAACTTTGAGTGATGAGCATAAATCATCTTACATGGTTATGTGCTAGTCTACCATTTATTCCCATCTGGCAGTCTAAGGATCCAACAAGAATGTATTGGCTCTCATGCTTGCTTCCTGGAAGGGGAGGGATGAATTGTAAATTCATTGTTTTCAAAATAAATTAAAACTTATTGTAACCTTAAGTTCATAGCTAAGATGAACGAGCCCAATAACAAAAGTGTTGTAGAGTTCCGACGCCTTCAGAAGTCCTATAATTATTAGTTTCTTTATCGGTAAGCTAATGCAGGGATCACATCATTAAGAGGATCTCATTCATATCATCCACTTTGAAGAAGTTTATGGGATG
>NW_018223805.1:0-243 GCF_001263595.1 Phalaenopsis equestris
TAGGTGGATACCTTACTTCCATCGGTATCAGACAACGACTCATGTAGTAGAGTGCGGTTTCTTTACCCTCAGTCGTCTAAGGTCGCGGTATAAAGTATCAATGGTTTCCCCGGGATAGGGGCTACCAAAATAGGAGGTGTCATTAAGTATTGTTTAGCGTCTTCGAAGGCTTGTTGGCATTTCTCTTTCAAAAAAAATTTGGCATCCCTTTTAATTAATGTCAAGAAGGGCTGACACCTACCT
>NW_018223806.1:0-949 GCF_001263595.1 Phalaenopsis equestris
AGATGATGATGCATCAATAGAAGTAAATAAAAAAATTAAAAGAATCAAATCACATATAATGTTAGTGTGCATTTGAATTTTATAATATACGAAAACAAAGGGGCAAAGGAAAATATGTATATAATTGGGCCACTAATCCTAAGCTCACACATAGATGAGAGATGACATATTGCATGTTTAGATATTGTTGCTTGAATCATTTTTATGATTACATAGACCAAGAAGTACATATTAAAAGAGTAATAGTACATGATAGTACATGAACCTTCTTCTTTATTTCCTAAAAATTTTAATTAATTTAGCACAAAATCATGTTAAATATTATTAATTTTTTTAGCAATTTAAAAATTAGCTCTATCGCAAGGCATATAATTATAGCCAAATATAGATCATGCGCCTCATCATTAATTAGCCAAGTGATAATGAGCCAATAAACTTAACTATGCCCTAATTAGAGGATGCTTAACATTGTTCCTATCACATTATCTGGGGTGTGCTAAATTGACATGAAAGCATATATTTATGATTCTTTGTTTAAATTATATATTAAAAGGGAGAGCATTCAAGTTGAATAATTAGTTTTTTATTAAGTCATTAATAAATTAGACTATTTCCTAATATCATTATAGTTGATGATAGTTTAAATTTCTAGCATATTTTATGCATCAATGTCCTCTATGGTTACTTTTATATTCTAGAGGTCAATCAAAAGAAAGGATCCCTATATATTTTTTTCTTCCAATTTGCCTTCATTATAATTGATGGCATGCTTTGTAGATGGTTAGATCCATTTGAATTATCTTTCATAGGGATGTTCATGATAAGTTGGCCTTCTCTTCATTCACTTAGATATATTTTTAAGATCCAAAATTTTTAGGGAGGTTCTCTATAATTTCACTTCACGTAAAATAAGCTTGTTGGCATCAATTTTTGGATATCATAGGTGTAG
>NW_018223807.1:0-982 GCF_001263595.1 Phalaenopsis equestris
TTATCACTGACGGAGGATACCATTTTAGGATTAATAACAATCAGAGATTCGCAGAAAAGTTTAATATTATTCATAGAATTTCTACTGAATATTATCCTCAAACCAATGGGTTAGCTGAAGTTTCTAATAGAGAGATTAAACAAATACTTGAAAAGATTGTAAACCTTAGTAGATAGATTGGTCCACTAGACTGGATACTGCATTATGGGCTTACAGGACTGTTTATAAAGCCCCTATTGGAATGACTCCTTACAGACTGATTTTTGGAAAGACTTGTCACTTACTAATGGAATTAGAGCATAAAGCATATTGAGCGATTAAAGAATTCAATTATAATTTGAAAGATGCTGGTAAGAAGAGATTGTTACAACTAAATGAATTGAAAGAATTAAGAAATGAGTCTTATGATAACGACAGAATTTATAAGGAAAAACTAAAGTTATGGTATTATCGGAAGATTAACCACAAGAACTTTGAACTAGGACAAGAAGTTTTGCTTTACAACACTAGGCTGAAATTATTCCCTGGGAAATTGAAGTCTCGTTGGTTAGGACCCTTTACTGTGACTCAAGTTTATACTTACGGAGCTGTTGATTGAAGATCAAAAGACTTGAAATAGATTTGAAGTAAACGGACACAGATTAAAACCATATTTTAAAAGTAAAAGACCAAATTTTAAAGAGGTTTTAATGATCAGTCAACCTGAATGACACCTGAATAGGTCGGGCTGACGACGTTAAACCAAGCGCTTGATGGAAGGTAACCCATAGTTATCTTTACTTTTACTGCGTTTATAGTAGTTTTTTATTTGAAATTATCATTAGTTTGTGGTATTATTAAGCTCTACTACTCTTATTTACTCTTGAATCATCATAAGAATTGGATCCATAAAGAAAAATAGTAACGCATTCGGACCAGTGCGAAACTGTAAAATTTTTGCCTTGGGCACCGTCGGTGCCCCCGACGCTGTTGTCGGGGGGGG
>NW_018223807.1:1029-1276 GCF_001263595.1 Phalaenopsis equestris
CGACCCCGCCGACTGTGAGACTAGCTAGATGGCGGTTACTTGGGTTCAAATGGCTGTTTTTGGCAGTTTTTGGGCAGGAGTTATTTTTTTAAACTCCGAAATTCAATCCATAGCTCATATTTTCCCCCCAAAATGAAGTGACACTCCACGAATTTCATTCCTATGGCATCCAATTCCCCTGATAATCTCAGAATGCGAGTTTTCAATCGGCGAAAGTTTATTAGTGCGGAAGCACAGCGAATCTTCA
>NW_018223808.1:0-579 GCF_001263595.1 Phalaenopsis equestris
ATATATATATATTAAGAATCCGTAGGAAATTTTATTACAATAAAGAAAAGATTGTATTGTTTGTAACTGACAGTCACGAAAAAAAGAAATCGTTAGTCACTAAGTACAATTCACCCAAAAAAGTCTAAAAAATATTATCACATCGAATATAAGATGTTTCTAAACATTCTCCATGAATAAGAATATAAAGTTTATGAAATACTCGAACCGAGAATATGAAGTCTTGTTTCACCAATTCACGCTTAGCAGCCCAATTTACACATTGGTTTCCTTCGCGATATGTAAATAGCCAATTAACCTGCACAACTTAAGGAGAGTAAATATTTTTTTTTTCATTTGAATGATAAGACTCCAATGATACTTTTACTTCTTACTACAATAGTTCCAAAGTTTCGAAGAATTCATCTTAATATCAATTAAATGTCAACCGCACTTAACGACTAAAGTTAATGCAACTATAACAACTTCAAAACAAATAGAAGATATAACGATAGCAGGAGCAGAAAAACTAGAAAATACATTTTCCTTCAAAATTACGACACCTCACCAATTCCAGCAAAAAATTTATTCCAATTTCCA
>NW_018223809.1:0-515 GCF_001263595.1 Phalaenopsis equestris
TCTAAGTAATGTGTCAATTCTAAAATTTTAAAGTGACTTCCCTCATCAGTAATAATCACTCTTGGCATTCCAAATCTAGTAAAAATATTTTTGCTTAGAAATTTTGAAACAGTCTTAGAAAATTTGAAACAGTCAGAGCATCACAATGAGGCAATGTTATAGCTTCAATTCATTTAGATACATAATCGAGAGCTAATAAGATATAAATTTTTCCTGATGATGGTACAAATGGTCCCATAAAATCTAAACCCCAAACATAAAAAAATTCAACTTCTAAAGAAAATTTTAGAGGCAATTCATCTCTTTTAGAAATATTGCCTATCCTCTGACATCGATCACAAGCTTTCACATAAGTATTAACATCCTTAAACAATATATGCCAATAAAATCCAGAGTAAAATTTTAAATGCAGTCTTATCTTAAATGCAGTCTTATACATTCCAAAGTGTCCCCCCAATTTAGATTTATTACATTTTTGTGTAATTTCTAGGGTTTCATTAATTGGTACACTTCTT
>NW_018223810.1:0-776 GCF_001263595.1 Phalaenopsis equestris
AATACAAATATCTCCTGAGGATTAAGAGAAAACAAATTTTACAAGACTTTATGGTACTTTTTCTTTCAAAAGGATGCCCTTTGGTTTATGTAATGCCTCTGCTACATTTCAAAGATGTATGATAGCAATTTTTTGTGATTTAATTGAAAAAGGGATTGAAGTATTCATAGATTATTTTTTAGTGTTTGGAACTTCATTTGACTCATGTTTAGAACATTTATCTAAATTTCTTAAGCGTTGTGAAGAAACAAATTTAGTCCTTAATTGGGAAAAATGTCAATTTATGCTAGCAGGAGGAATTATATTAGGTCATCAAATATCAGAAAATGGTATGGAAGTAGATCCTCCTAAAATTCAAGTGATCGCTACATTAACGTATCCAACAAATGTAAGGGAAATTAGGAGTTTTTTAGGACATGCTAAATTCTACAGGTGATATATTAAAGACTTTTCAAAGATTGCTAAACCTTTATGTCATTTAATGGAGAAAAATGCAATTTTCAATTTTGATGAAGAATGCCTAAAAGCTTTTAACTTATTAAAAGAGAAAGTAATCACTGCACCAATTATAGTTTCACCAAACTGGGGAAAACCTTTTGAATTCATGTGTGATGCTAGTGCTTATGCTATAGGAGCTGCTTTAGGACAAAGATATGTATAATTTTCAAGGTAATTTATTATGCTATTAGAACTCTTAATGAAACTCAAATCAATTATAAAACAACTAAAAAAGTATTATACGATTTTGATAAATTTAGATCATATTTAAATGGAAC
>NW_018223811.1:0-491 GCF_001263595.1 Phalaenopsis equestris
AAAGATTAACCAGAAGAACTTTGAACCAGGACAAGTAGTTTTGCCTTACAACACTAGGCTAAAATTATTCCCTGGGAAATTGAAGTCTCGTTGGTTAGGACCCTTTATTGTGACTCAAGTTTATACTTACGGAGCTGTTGAGATTGAAGATCAGAAAATTGGAAATAGATTTAAGGTAAATGGACACAGATTAAAACCATATTTTTAGGGTAAAAGGCCAAATTTTAAAGAGGTTTTTTTAAAGAGGTTTTAATGATCGATCAACCTGAATAAACCTGAATAGGTCGGGCTGACGACATTAAACCAAGCGCTTTATGGGAGGCAACCCATAGTTATATTTATTTTTATTGTGATTATAGTAGTTTTATTTGAAATTATCATTAATTTGTGGTAGTAGTGAGCTCTACTACTCTTATTTACCCTTGAGTCATCATAAAAATTGGATCCATAGAGAAAAATTGGAACGCATTCGGACCAGAGCAAAACTGTGC
>NW_018223811.1:700-1533 GCF_001263595.1 Phalaenopsis equestris
AAATTCGTTCCTAAGATCATATTTCCCCCAAAAATGAAGTGAAACTCCACTAATTTCATTCCTATGGCATCCAATTCACCTGATAATCCCAGAATGCGAGTGTTCAATCGACGAAAGTTTATTAATGCGGAAGCGCAGCGAATCTTCAACAAGGTACTGGCGAAGAAAAGATTAATCAAGGAAAGAGAATTATTAATCGCGGATTGAACAATCCCTCTACAAAAATTGAAGAGCTAATAGTGCGACAAAGATGGGAAGTGCTGTGATATACTACCGCCGCTGTGGTTGTTCTCGTGGTGAAGGAATTTTATGCAAATTTGCATGGAATCAACCAGGGAGTTGTTTATGTGCGAGGTAGATGGATAACTTTAACTCTTGCACTGATCCATGAATTATACATGATTGAGAACATTCCTATCTGCCACTATTCCAACTTCATCCCGACAAGAAACTAGATGAATGAGATTTATCAATATTTAACGGTTTAACGAACGAAACTGAAGGTTGGGAAATGAGAGAAAACGAGTATGTTAATTTTTCTGCGACACTCCTAAATCCAATTTCGAAACACTGGCACTTCTTCATTTCTGTGAAATTGTTACCGACAATGAAGATCGGTAAAGTTTCTAAAGAAAGTGCTGTTTTGAATACTGCATCCAAAAGGGACTGCCGATCGATATTGAAGCAATAATTGTGAAATCGGTTTTGGGCCTGATCGTGCATGGATCAACTTATGGGTTTGGACACCCTTCCACAATTTTCTCACTTTACAATCAGTTTCAAGTTTTTTAAGAAAATTGGGAAAAGGTACTTCTACCTTGGAAGCCTTTGGA
>NW_018223811.1:3094-3336 GCF_001263595.1 Phalaenopsis equestris
ACTTTTTTTACACCACCAATAAAGCTGATGCAAATATTGTGAAAGAATTCTATGCCAACGTAATCTATTCTGAAGATGGAATTGAAGTGTGTGGATTTTCTGTTGAATTTAATGCCGCCCACTTTAACACCTTTTACGAAGTCCCAGACTCTTAGAGCTGCAATTATGAATCTTTTAGTACGATGGAAGGCCCCCCGGATGATGTGGTCAAATTTCTCACTGATGGGAAAGGAATGTGGAAG
>NW_018223812.1:0-300 GCF_001263595.1 Phalaenopsis equestris
TAAGCCATGGACCAATGAGAAACCCATTTTGGGTCATTTACATAGGGGTCTTAGCCAAACCATTGCCCTAGGGCTAGTAGGTTTAGCGAACCATCTACATGAGTATCCCAAAAGATCAAGGGATCTAGGCTAGAAATTTGAGTTCAGGGTTGTGAGTGATTGTGGGTACAAATAAGTGTAGTGAGTTCCTTAGCTCAAGACCAACACCCAAGGTCAACCGTAAGGTCCAGCAATCTTAAGGGTGACTCATCTTGAGTTTCCCCCACAGTGACCCCACCTACTAAGTATTTAGAGGTTAGG
>NW_018223812.1:4201-5493 GCF_001263595.1 Phalaenopsis equestris
GAACTTGTCTTTCATATGTCTGGTAAGGTCTCTGCTGAGATGATTGTTGAATATTCTGACGAGGATTTTTGAAGGTTTGTTGTCGTTGTTCTGCTTGTATTTGCAATTGTCGTTATCCTCTCCTAACCACATCAACTGTCTCAGATTTCTTCTCGAATATCTTGGTTAGCATGAAATTCTCATCCATCTCGTGAGAATCCATATACTTGACTTCTTGACTTCTTCTTGTAGATTCCTAGCATTATTAAGTAGCTCTTCGAAGGATTTGATGGTGAGCCCCTTAAGCATGAAAGCTACTGGCCCATGAATGCTCTTGAGTAGAATCTCAATCGCATGATGCTCCTGTAGCTGAGGTTCGCAGTTCATGCTTAGGTTTCTCCACCTCAAAATATAATCTACTAGAGTCTCGTTAGGCTTTTGTTTTCCCTCATGAGACAATAGAAATATGATGTTGTACTCCGGAAAATCTTTTTATAAATAATAGTTCTTACTCGTCGAATGTCTTGACCGATACATTGAGCAACTCAGCATACCAATTGAAAGCAACTCCTGACAGGCTGCTGACGAACTGTTGACAGAGTAAAGCTTCGTTGTTTCTTGTATTTCCACAAGTGGCTCGAAAATGTGCTATGTGCTGTCTGGGATTTCCTGTCCCGTCAAATAGCTTAAAGTTTGGTGATACAAAACCCTTGGGGTAGGGTATGGCATGAAACTTCTCCGGGTAAGGTTTACCCTTTAAAGTCAATGCACCACCCTTAGACTGGGTTAAGGCCTCTCAAACTTGTTCAACCATTTATTTAAATTCATTTTGTGGTTTGACGCTTTGGACATAGTATTTCTTCTGTTGTTCATCAGAGGTGAATTATTTTCTTTCATTTGCAACATGAATGGTTTCTGGTTGGTTCATTTCTGGAAGCATCATATGCGGTGATTGTGACTGTCTTTGCATTGTAATCATGGTGGTCGTCAATTCTTCGATTTTTTTTTGAGACGATTGATCTGTTCGTCCCTTTGTTGGGTGGTCCCTTGCCTCTCATCCGTGGCGTTCTCCACACCAGAAGATGATGCATCACGTACAGACAAATCGGCCTGGGTCTCGGCGACAATGACTTCTATTAATCCTTCATCCATGTAATATGGCACATCATAATTTTCATCATTCATATATTTTTTTTGTTCTTCAGATAATCGCGCAATATTGGCTCGGAGTCTCTCCAGCTTATCGTTGATTGACCTTCCTTTGATTACTTTTAGGTCAATTGGGGATTTCTGAAGAGTGTCATTTCTTTTGT
>NW_018223812.1:5951-7288 GCF_001263595.1 Phalaenopsis equestris
GCCTCCTTTCCTGTGCCTTTATCAGTTTTGTAGGCTTTGAATCAGACCCAATCTCGAATCCAGAAAGTAGTGGGGCATAAGCGTCAACTGACACTTCCTCATGTAGAATTTCTTTTCCCTTACTCGGCAAAACAGTTGGCACGGTGACAGTGTATACGGTAGTAGGAGTAAAAACAGTTCTCGGAGTAATCTCAATCCTTCCAACTACAGACTTTTCAATACTAGTAAGGATCTTTTCAATCAACACCTTTGAAGGGGAGAATTCTTTGGTAGACTTCAAGTTGAAATCTACAAATCTACAATAGGCTCCACAACAATAGGCTCCACAGGCTTATCTGTTTCAAACTTCATTACTGTGACGGCTACCTTCCTAAACTTAACTCCGATATCATCAAACCCTTGTCTAAACTTAATAACTACCAGGTCAGGCAGTTCATCCTTATTGACAGCGAACTCCATTCCGGAGGCAAAAGAAAATATCAACTTCAGCGAAGACATTGTTCCTCTCATTTGAAGAATTTTTGAAAGTCAGCGATGTCCGTGCCTTGCAGCTTCGACAAGAGTACTCAAATTGACGTACGTGTCTTATAAACCGGGCATTCTTTATTATTTTATTTTTTAAATTTGTTATTCACTTGTGATTAAAGCATTGAATAAATGCAATTAGCTAATTGAATAAGCGTGAAGAGGTGCAACAACATGGCTTGATTCACAAAAAAGCAAACTCAAACTCGAGGAGACGAAGAAATGCAAAGTTTAGGACCCAGTGCAGGACCAACTTTACAACGCACAACGCCTAGGCAATCCCGGGGTGAAACACGCCCCCCGACACACCTATTTGGGGTCTGACCCCGCCTGAAAATTTAAAGAGTCCTTAATGGCCTTCTGAACCCTTCTGTTCAAAGATGGTTGAACAGCGAGTCCTGAAGTCCAAGGAGTTAACTATACTTTTCCAAGGTAGAAATGGGTAAAGTATGCTAACGGAAGAAGGGTAATTTGGTCCAAGAGGCACGTGGACATATTACCGATGTGTGAAGATAATATTTCTCCATTTGTATGGAGAGAGAAGCGTGTCCCCAGCGAAGTCGCCAGAAGCTGTCGGCGTTATTTCGGGGATTGGTTTGTGAGGTTTCCCGTAAGAAGCTGTCAGTCGCTGGCTTCAAAATCCCGTCGCCTGCTTCGGAAGGACGCTGAAGTATGAAATCAAATTGACCTCATATTTGTATAATTTAAAATGAAAGAGAATTGTACCTCAATTCTTATATCTATCCCGAAGGATAAACACAAGAATTGAGGATGAGACTCGATCAAAATAAACTAAGGAAAGTATGACGTCC
>NW_018223812.1:10085-11746 GCF_001263595.1 Phalaenopsis equestris
GGTTATTTAATAAAAATAAAATATTTTAAGTGTTGAAAATTAAGTTTTGTATTTTTGAAAAATCTCCCAAAGGTAAAAGAACTCAGAGGAGAAAATTTTATATTTTTTTTTATCTTTCCTTGATTTATTGGAATTATTTTAGTGAAAACTCATTTTTTTAGCCTTTTAAAAATTATTTTAAGCTTTAAAATTCTATATCTTTATTTAGAAAATCAGGAAAAATATTCTCATTGTTCCTAGGTGATTAGGAAATAATTTAGAACATTTCCAAGAGTTTTATTATTTTTTGATTTTTATGAGTTTTTTTAATTATTTAAATTTTTAAAATAGGTCAAAAATTAAGTTTTTATTTTAAATATTATTTTATTTTTAGAAAACACCCCTAATCACAGAGAACTCAAAAACTAAGTTTCATAATTTTTTGAGTTATATTTTATTTTTTAAAAAATCATTTAAGTGTTAAGAGTGGTATTTATCTTTAAAAGTTTAATTTAAGTTATTAAATGGACTCAAAATATTTTGAAACTTTTATAAGGAGTTTTCTGGATTATAAATCACAATGGAGATAAAAAATAAAGTCATTTAAATGTTTATATTTTCCAAAATCAATTGTCTTAGTGATTCAGTATTTGGAAAATTTAAGGATGTTTTAAATGATTTGACCCATGAAATTATTTTTAAAGGTTTATCTAGTCATGGTAGACTTTCCAAAATTTTTTTAGAATTTAATAATCAAAATGCTAATTTCCATGATTATTTTAAGGAAATAATGTGAAATAATTTGAAAAATATGTATCCCTGTATAGGAACCTCATGTAACTTTGGAAAAATTAGAGAATGTTCCCCCTTACAAAGGCTACAATATATACAAAATTTCAAGCTAAGGTGATGTGTCAATATGCATGGAGAATCAAATGATTCCACATAGTATTTAATTAATTAAAAATACTTTATGCATCAAATGGGCTTGAAAATTATTCCACATTATTTTCCTCTATTTACGAGCAAGAGGGTATTTTAATTTTATTTTTGTGATTTTTCTACACAAAGTTATGTATTTTTAAAGTTAAGGGTATTAAATAAATAAGAAAATACCCCTATTTTCCTATTTAAACTGCGCGTGCCACCTCATCCTACAACGGCTCCGAAAGCATGCGTGGCACGCTCTGGTTGGACGCCGCCGTGCACGTAGCTTGCTGACTCGACCCGCTACTCACGTCTCAAAGCGCCATCCGACTCGATCTCCCTCGTCCGTTTGATACACGCTTGATCGAACGACTCCCCGTCATCGTCCCCGATAGAGTGATCCCATTCCCGTCCAAACTAAAATCTTAAGATCTCGGCCTAGACTCAACCAAATCGCTTTAGTTTGATCCTATTGCCTCGTCTAAGAGAGACAAACACATCTATACGGCTAAGGTACCATGAAATCAAGCTTAAGCAAATGGAGAATCAAAATAAGCTCGGGAAGAGGAGGAGTTTTATACCTTTGCTCTAAGAAGGGAGGCTTCGATCAGAGATGCTCGGCACGTTTGTTGGGGTCCAAGGAGGCTAGGAATTGAGTCCCTGACCTTGGTATAAGGCCTAGGTATTAATCCGACCAAGCTCGATTTCAAGTGTTGGTCTAGAGCTATGGTAGAGGCTCTGTGGAAGGGGGATTT
>NW_018223812.1:12803-14945 GCF_001263595.1 Phalaenopsis equestris
GGGGACAATTGAGCTCAAATTGATGGACATTTGAGTTGGATTTGGGGAGATTTGGGTCTTTAAAGAGCAATTTGGGGATTTTGGTTAAAGATGGTCAAATTGACCAAATTGGGTCATGTGGTATTTGAAAGAAATGAAATTGGGAACATTTTGGATTTATTCGGACTTTTTCGGAATTTTTTGAATTTTTGGGATTTTGGATTAAGAGGACGCTTCAAGAGATTCTAAAAGACCTATTTCTTCGCTAAAAATTGATTTGGAAAAACCACCACCTCCATTTCCTTAGAGACATCGTTAGCAAAAGTTGGATAAGAAATTTTCAAAATTCCTGGAAATATTTAAGAAGCTTACAATTAATATTCCATTTACTAAAGCCTTAGAATAAATGCCAAACTATGTAAAGTTTACGAAGGATATTCTCAACAGAAAAGGAAGTTTGAAGATAATGAGAATGTTGCACTTAAGGAGAAGTGTAGTGCTATATTTCAGAAAAAGGTTTCTGAAAAGCTTAAAGATCCTGGTAGCTTTACAATTCCATGTGCAATTGGAGAGAGATTTTATGGGAAAGCTTTATGTGATTTAGGTGCAAGCATTAACCTTATGACATTATCAATATTCAAAATATTGGGGTTTAGAGAAAAAAATACCTACTACTATAACTCTACAGTTAGCAGATCGTTCGATAACATACCCTAAAGGAGTTATAGAAGATGTCATAGTGGAAATGAATTAATTTATCTTTCCTGTTGATTTTGTTGTGTTAGATATGGAGGAAGATAAAGAGATACCTATCAATTGGGGAAACCTTTCCTAGCAACAGGAAGAGCAATAATAGATGTGCAGAAAGGGGAATTAATAATGTGCGTCAATGAACAAACTGTTACTTTCAATATTTCAAGATCAATAAAATATCCTGCAAAAGGTAAAGTTGATGAATGTTATAGGATGGATGTTAAAAGATATCTAAGTGAATGTCATTTCAAAATAACTTATGAAGAAAAATTATGAAGAAAAATCTGAAGAAAAAGATTTAGAACATGAGTAAGAAGAGGAATTAGATCAATGTGAAGATCTTTTAAAGGAAGATTCAAACTATGTTTGAAAAAGTTTTGAAATTTTTGACATTACAGAAAAAGATAAATCATTTTGTCCATCAATAGAAAAACTTTCAGAACTTGAGTTGAAGTTACTTCTTGATCACATAAAATATGTTTTCTTAGGATATTCCTCTACTTTATTAGTTATAATTTCCTCAAAATTAACATGAAATAAGAAAAATAGTTGATGAAAATTTTGAAAAATTATAAGAAAGCCTTTGGATGGACAATTGCTGATCTTAAAGGAATCATTCCTTCAATTTGTATGCATAGAATTCATATGGAAGAGAACTGCAAACCCATGGCTGATCCTCAAAGGTGACTGAACCCTGTTATGAAAGATGTTGTTAAGAAAGAAATATTAAAGTGGTTAGATGCTTGAATTATCTACATTTTTTCATATAGTGCATGGGTTAGTCCAATTCACTGCGTTCCTAAGAAAGGAGGAGTAACTGTGACTGTGAACATACTTAATGAATTAATACCTACTAGACAAGTTGCAGGGTGGTAAATAAGCATTGATTATCAAAAATTAAATATTTCCACTTGGAAATATCACTTTCCACTATCCTTTCTAGATCAAATGATGGATATATTAGCTGGGCATACATACTTTTGTTTCTAGGATATGCTGGATTATACAAACGATATATTAAAGACTTTTCAAAAATTGCTAAACTTGTATGCCTTTTACTAGAGAAAGATGTAACTTTCAATTTTGATGAAGACTGCCTAAACCCTTTTGAGTTATTAAAAGAAAAATTAGCCACTGTACTAATTATAGTTTCACCGAACGGTTTTGAAGTATTTGTGTATGATTTTTTAGTATTTTTAACTTCATTTGACTCATGTTTAGAACATTTATCTAAAGTTCTTAAGCACTGTGAAGAAACAAGTTTAGTCCTTAATCGGGAAAAAAACCAATTTATGATAGCAGGAGGAATTGTATTAGGTCATCAAATATCAAAAAATGGTATGGAAATAGATCCTGCTAAAATTCAAGTGATCGTTAATTTATCTTATCCAACAAATGTAAGGGAAATTA
>NW_018223812.1:14961-15940 GCF_001263595.1 Phalaenopsis equestris
GTTTTTTAATTATTGTGTAGTCTCCCCAGCCGATATGTTAAGGACTTTTCAATGATTGCTAAGCTTGTATGTCATTTACTGGAGAAAGATGCAATTTTAAATTTTGGTGAGGAATGCCTAAAAGCTTTTAATTTATTAAAAGAAAAATTTATTACTGCACTATATATAGTTTCACCAAATTAGGGAAAACCTTTTGAATAGATGTGTGATACTAGTGATTATACTATTAGAGCTGTTTTAGGACAAATATATGATAAAATTTTTCAAGTAATTTACTATGCTAATGAAACTCAAATAAATTATACAACAACTAAAAAAGAGTTATTAGTAATAGTATATTCTTTTGATAAATTTAGATCATATTTAATTGGAACTCATTGTGTAGTGCATACAGATCATCCTGCTATTAAGTACTGAATGAAAAAGAAGGATTTTAAATCTAGACTTATAAGATGGATTCTTTTTTTACAAGAGTTTGATTTTGAAATAGTAGATTAAAAAGGGACTGAAAATCAAATTGTCGATCATGTGTCCAGGCTTGAGTTATAAAAATCACTCTAATTTAAAAAAGAAATTAATGAACATTTTTCAGATGAAAAATTGTTCACTATTAATGAGTGGAGTGTTCCGTGGTATGCCAACATTCTGAACTTTATTGTTAGCTCTATTGTACCCTATGGAATGACATACCAACAAAAGAGGAAAACTAATTTTGAAGCTAAGACTTATTTTTGGGATGACCCATTTTTATATAAACAAAGAAATGATCTAATTATTCGAAGATGTGTACCATTAGAAGAAACTTATGAAATTATCAAAAAATTTCATAATTCTAATTTTAGGGGACATTGTGGTGTTGATAAAATAATATACAAAATTTTACAATCTGGATTTTATTGGCCTACAATCTTTAGAGATGTTAATGCTTATATCAAAACATGTGATAGATGTCAACGAGTAGGCAATATTTCTAGAAGAA
>NW_018223812.1:16146-19802 GCF_001263595.1 Phalaenopsis equestris
TTATAGATTTGGGATGCTGAGAGTTATCATTACTGATGGGGAAAGTCATTTCAAAAATGTCATAATGGAGAAGTTATTAAAGAAATATCATATAAATCATGGGATTGCTACTGCTTATTATCCTCAGACAAGTGGTTTGGTAGAATTATCCAATTGAGAAATTATTAGAATTGTTGAAATATCCGTGAATCTAATAAAAATGGATTGGTCAGTCAAACTTGACAAGGCTTTGTGGGCTTATAGGACTGCATACAGAACTCCTATAGAAATGTCCCCATATAAGCTAATATTTTGGAAAGCTTGTCACTTACCAGTTGAACTTCAACATAAAGCATATTGGGCAACTAAAGAGTTTAATTATAATTTGAAAGATGTTTGTGAGAAAAGATTACTGCTATTAAACGAGTTTGATGAATTGAGAAATGTAGCTTATAATAATGTCAAAATTTATAAGGAGAAAACAAAATTTAGGCACGATCAGAAAATTCTTAGCCAGGGCAATAAGTTTTAATATATAATGCAAGGTTAAGATTATTTCCAGGCAAACTTAAGTCCAGGTAGATGGGTCCATTGGTTGTGATAAAAGTTTATCCTTATGGAGCTGTGGATATTAAAGATCCTAAGTCTGAGAAAATATTTAAAGTTAGTGGACATCGACTAAAACCTTATTTTATAAGGGATCAACATAAACTTAATGATGGAATGATGTTGGGCCAACCAGAATAAGCACTGGTTACGTCGGGCTGACGACGTAAAACCAAGCGCTTTGTGGGAGGCAACCCAAAGTTATCAGAGTATTTTTATTTTGATTAATGTTTTGTGGGTGATTAAGCAAATTGGGATAGTATTATTGAAACTATTATGTGTTAGGAAAGATTTTAAGACTTTATTTAGTGACCAAGACATGTTAGAATGAGAATTTTGATGTTAAGTTGACTAGTGTAAGAATGTGCACTAGCGCTTAAGCGCGGAAGTTTAAGCACATGTGTGAAATAAATATTCTAGAAGATTTAACCGCCAATTAGTTTGTAAAAATGTGCCAAGGCAATTTCTAAATGTGTCTAGGAGTTATTGGAAGGATTTAGGCCTATAAATAGTAGGGTTTTGTGAAGGAATTTCACCCAAGATCATTTCTAGCCCTAAATTCTAATAAAAAGTGAGATTTAGAGAAAATATCTTCATGGGAGATGGATTTGAAGAAGAAGAAAGAAACCATGAGGAAGGCGTTCATTAGTCAAATTGCATAAGAGATGTATAACTGTTTCTTAGCCGTTAGTATTGAAGGAATATCAGAGAAGATCAACAAAATTGAGAATACTATGGCTTTATTGGAGACCAAAGTATTTGAGTTGCATGCACATCTAGAGCATATTGTATGGCAATTGAAAATGCAATTTAACCAAATAAGTTATATAGAGGAAGCAGATAACGTGATGTTCAAAAAGCAAAAGTGGATTGAAGAAGATAGTATAAGAGCTCGTCACCACCGTCCGTTTTATCAACTCTATATTCATGAAAAGACTAATGAAAGACAGTAATTTATTCCATCAAATGAAGAATGGAATTAAGCTTAGTGTTAGAATTTGTGTGTTAAAAGTTAATGTTTTCAAGAGGTTTAGTGTTTAAGTCTTATTTTTTAGTATTTATGGCTTCTTATATGTGTTTAATTGTGAAATGATTTATTTGTATTTGTATTTAAGAAAATTTTCTCATTCAAGACTATTTGGAGTGAGAATTAAGTGTTTAAAGGGATTTGTACTTGTTTGTGAATTAATATAAATTTGTTTGTGTGAAAATTTGTGTTATTTTTAGCTTCAAATTGAAATAGTTGTTATGAAGAATTTTGAGAGAGAGGGGAGCTATAGGAAGTTGAAAATAGTCATTTAAGTGCAATGAGATCATTTAGGGGCGGTTTACTAAGAAAATTTTACTTTAATTTGAAAATTTCGAAAATCTTGCACTGGCGCCTAAGCACCACATGTCGCGCTTAAGAGCGAGCCAACCAGAGAGGTAGGCGCCTAAACGCCAGTTACCCACACTTAAGCGCCGGTTCACGAAAACCGGTTTGCAAACGGTTAAAAGTGAAATTTTGGCCCAAAAATCACCATTTTTACACCACGCATCACCTTCAACCTAAAAAAATCACGATTTTGGAAGGCCAGGGCACATCTAAAGTGAAGATTTCTTGGTGGAATTAAGTGAAATTTGCTAGATCCAAGTTCCTTGAGGTAAGAGCTTTACTTCTATGCCAAAATTTGGGATTTTCACTATGTATTTTGAGCACATTTGGAGAAATTTGAAAATTCACTATTCATGGTTAAAAATGAGAAAAAAAATCTATGGAAATTGAATTGGAAGTGTAGATTATACTTTGGAAGTTTAGTTTAGTAATTTAGACTTGATTTTTGAAGTTATTTTTGGAATTTATGAAATTTGTAGAGTGGCACCAAGAATGAAGAGGAGCAAAGGAAAGAGCCCTTTCAATTTGAGTAAATTTGTTTGTTCGAATGCTCAAGATTAGGTGCAGTGATGTGTTGCAATCATGAAAACTTATTTAAGAGTGGTGTTTTAGGAATCCAGGTGGAGACATAGAGGATTTGATCGTTCACCGACAGTGGGAACAATTCTGGTGTTTCTCTACTGTAGTGGTTATTTCTATTGTTAGGGAGTTATATGCAAACGTTTCTAAGGCTGAAGACAATAGAGTCATGGTTCGAGGTAAGTTGGTACCTTTTTCACCGGAGGTAATCAACTTGTTTTATCATCTGCCACCTGATACGTTATGTTGTTCTACCAATTATAGTCCGACTGAAGCGGAGTTAGACGAGATTATTTCTTAATTGACTGTTGGAAGAAGACTTTGGAAGATAATTAATGAAAGGAGAGAAGATGAGAGTCAACTTCCCCACTTCATAGTTATGTGCACCTTCAAAGGCCTGTCACTATTTTATTTCTGCTCTTCTGCTACCAACAAACCATCTCAATGAAGTGACCAGAGAGAGAGTGGCATTAAATTATAGTATCCAGGAGGGAAAGCTCTGTTCTGCCACTATCGTTACTACTGAAGATCTGGGAGTTACTTCCTTGATCTCTTCTTTGTGTGAGCAGGCTGGAGTTAAATATGATAGATGGGAGGAAGTGTTGTTACCTCTAAAGCCCATCACTAAGGTGAATGTGAAGACATATTATGAGCATTCTATTTTTAACTGGAGAGGAGGATTTTCTCGGAGTTACAGAATGAAGACGTCTGCTGCTTTGTTGGCACTAATTTTAGTTGGAGAGTTGTCCGTAAGAAGCTCTCGGTCACCGGATTCGAAATCCGTCGCCCACTTCAAAAGGACATTTTAATTTATATATATATTTAGTTTTAGAAAAATATGAAATCAAACTGACCCCATATTTTATAGTTTAAAATGAAAAAGCATTGTACCTCAAATCATGTATCAATCCCAAAGAATAAACACAAGACTTGAGGATGAGGCTCGATGAAATAAATTCAGAAATATATGACATCCGTTTGGTCTCGAAAACATTTGTATTTGCTGACAAGTTCCCCTATTTAATATAAAAAATTAAATAGGGTTTATATTAAGTTGGGTTCGGACATGCTTCTTATAAGGGCAAGCCCCTATAGTTAATTACATCTTAAATGACCA
>NW_018223812.1:20009-33071 GCF_001263595.1 Phalaenopsis equestris
GAAATATTTAGGTGTTTCATCCTGTCAATTTTATTAGTTAGGGCTTACATTCGTGTGAAACGATCACACATATAGTCTGGAAGATGTGAGGATTTAGGTCGTGACGAACGACAATCTCAGAATCCTAAGACGAGTTAGGGCTTACATTGTATAGCAGAGCTATGCAAATGCCTAAAGATAAGATGAGAATTTACGTTGCATAAGCAAGCAACCTCAAAGTCCGATGGATTTGTTTTTTAAGTCCAAGGAAGGAAGATTGGTTTAGCTGAGGAAGACAGGTTTTGCTGTTGAAGATGATCGTGCTGCCCACTCTGCTAGCTTCAAGCTCTATGCTGTAACGAGTTTGAGTTTTCTAGTGTGTCAAATTATGATGTCAAATCAGGTGGCCCTATGGTTGAAGCTTTTTATATTTTATGAGGGCATATTAAAGTTGATTAGATATTTTAAATCAGTTATAATAAATAATTCTTTCGTTCCAACACCACTATTTTCTATTGGATTCACTTAGTCTAAATGAACTTACTAAACTCAACTTAATGAGTTCCATAATTTCATTCAGACCGTAGGAAGCCTCGTTAGCAACCATAGGTTACTTCCTCCGAGGGATTCCTGATCATCCGATAGAGACATCTTATTTTAGTTGAAGTTGTGGTTTTGTGTGATGTTTGTGATTAAATTTTGAGTTGTTTTATATTTTGAAAGATTATTTTTATCTTGGTTGATTTTAGATTTAGATTTGGTTTTGGTTTTGTGGCTATCTTGATAGTTTTAATTTTCTTGCAGGGTGGCATCGTTGTTTAACTTGCAAATTTGCAGGTATAAAAGTACAGTATGAAAGTATAAGAAAGATAACGCTAAAAATTGTAAAAGTGTACATGACGAGTCTTCTCGTTCCACCACCTAAAACTCAAAAAGCATGTTAAGGCAGTTTATATGAAATGGGGAAGTAAAATTTTGACAACCTATCTAACCCTAGGTTACATCTCGGTGGGTCCTTAGAAGTTTAATTAAGGATGATGTTGCCAAGAAAAATATATTAAGTTTAGTAGATCTCTGAGTTATCCAACAAATCTAGAGAAAAAAGCAGATCCATGCTACTCTCTCGCTGCCTGGTGGAAAGTGCCGAGTTCTTCTAAACTTATTATATTGCTTAATAATAAATCCTATAAACATCATAATGCTCAATGAACATTGATGTATCAATTATCCCTAAAAATAAGGTAATTATCATCTGTAATTTAATTTTGAAAATTATGTGGGTGAAGGCCCTTAAATAGACAAGTTAGTGTTATTGGAACATTTCACCAAATTTTGGTCCTAATTGGGCTTGTAGTGTTTTAAAGATGTTCTAATTTTCAATGATATTTACTTTTCTAATCCTCATTTAAATGAAACTTGATTTAGCTTAAGTCACTACTAAGCCCTTAAGACCTAGGTGAGTGTTTTAATTAGTTTTGAAATGGTTCATGATTCATAATTTGAATTTCATTTGAAAATCAAAATAAGGGTATTAAATTGATTAATTATTGACTTCGAAAGTCATACCCCTAAGTCCTGGGTGCATTTTATTTTAATGAACTTCCAAATTTTAATAATTTAGAAATTTATTAACTTATCTTTTCAATTAGGAAAGTGAGGTTGGTTTCTACCAATTAACCCCTTCTGTTTCAAACATCCAAATAAACTGATTAAGATCAGAGGTTGCCCATATTCCTCCTTGAATTAAGCCTAAATTTCCAAATTTACAAATTTTTCCTTAAGGCTTTAACACTTCATAATTTATCAAATTTAATTCAAATGACTTTGAAATTTTTATCCCACCTTATTAATGGGCCAAGTAAGACATCAGAGGAGAAAATGTGATTTTTCCATATTTCATTTAATTTATATAATTATTTTCATGCAAAACTAGGATTTTTCAAAGAAAATTCCTAACATGACCAAGGTAAATCTTAATTTCTTGAAATTTTTATTTGAGGTAGAACTAGACAAGGGATACCTTTGGACCAAATTTCATGATATTTTAAGTTTTATTTGAATTTTAAGAACTAATTTAAATCATGGGGTATCTATTAAATATAAAATATTTTAAATGGAGAAAATTAAGTTTTATATTTTTGAAAAATCCTCCTGAGGTTAGAGAACTCAGAGGAGAAAATTTAATATTTTTTTGAGTTTTATTTGATTTATTGGAATTATTCTTAGTGAAAACCCATTTTAGCCTTTAAAAATTATTTTTAAGCTTTGAAATTCAGTATCTTTATATTTAAAATTAAGAAAAGTATTCTAATTGTTCCTAAGTATTTAGGAAGCAGATTAGAAAATTTCCATGAATTTTATTATTTTTGTGATTTTTATGGATTTTTAACTATTTAAATATTGAAAATAGGCTAAAAAAGAAGTTTTTATTTTAAATACCATTATATTTTTAGAAAAATGCCCTTGATCAGAGAGAACTCAAAAAATATGTTTTTATAAATTTTTGAGTTATATTTTGATTTTTAAAAATCATTTAAGTGCCAAAAATGTTATTTATTTTTAAAAATCAACTTAAGTTACCAAATGAACTCAAAATGCTTTGGAATTTTTATGGTGAGTTCTATGGATCCTAAATCCTAGATAATAGTGGAGATCAAAAATCAAGTCATTTTGTTGTTTGTATTTTTCAAAATTAATTATCTTAGTGATTTAGGATTTGTGAAGATTAAGTGTATTTTGAATGATTTGGCTCATGAGAAATTTTTCTAAATGCTTTCTAGTCATCATAAACCTCCCAAAATTTTGTTGTATTTTTCTAAGAAACATGCTAATTTCCATGATTATTTTAAACAAATAATGCACATAAACTTGAAAAATACGATTCTCTGTTTAGGTACTTCCTCTGACTTTAGAAAAATTAGGAAATGTTCCCTAAGACAGAGGCAACAACATGCTAAAATTTTAAGCCATAGTGTGGTTACTACATGCATGGAGAATCAAAACATTCAAAATAGTATTTAATTAATTAAAAATAAAATATGCATCAGATTTACTCCAAATCATTTTTTCATTGTTCTCTTTTGTTTACTGAGCAAGAGGGTATTTTGATTTTATTTTTATGATTTTTCTAAACTAAGATATGGATTTTTAAAGTTATGGGCATTTAAATAAAATAGAAAAATCCCTATTTAACGATTTAAACAGTGCGGCACCATGTAGATCCTAGGCAGCTCCGAACTCCTGCTTTCTAGTCATCATAAACCTCCCAAAATTTTGTTGTATTTTTCTAAGAAACATGCTAATTTCCATGATTATTTTAAACAAATAATGCACATAAACTTGAAAAATACGATTCTCTGTTTAGGTACTTCCTCTGACTTTAGAAAAATTAGGAAATGTTCCCTAAGACAGAGGCAACAACATGCTAAAATTTCATGCCATTGTGATATTACTACATGCATGGAGAATAAAAACATCCTAATCAGTTTTTAATTATTTAAAAATATTACTCCAAATCATTTTTTCATTGTTCTCTTTTGTTTACTGAGCAAGAGGGTATTTTGATTTTATTTTTATGAATTTTCTATACAAAGATATGGATTTTAGAAATTTAGGAGCTATTTTTTGAATTTATTAAATACCCTTATTTATTTATTCAAACCGCGGGCTGACTGGATCATCGGATCCGTCGAACAGCCACCAGCTGTTCGTGTAAGGAAGCGTTGTCCGGCTTCATCTCAACCGTCCATCCGATACACGCGCGATCGGACAACGCTCCGTCATCGTGCCCGATAGCCTAGCCCGAGAATCATCAATCTTCTAGCCTTAATACCTCTCTCATTTCTTAACCAAATTAGATGATTTTCTTTTAAAATGCTTGTCTAGACTAGACGATCACATCCATAAGGTGATCAAGCCATCAAATTAACTCTAAGAAAATGGAGAATCAAAAGAGGCTCGGGAGGGGCAGAGATTTTATGCCTTTGCTCTAAGAAGTGAATTTTTTATCAGAGAGTCTTGGCACGTTTGTTGTGATCCAAAGAGGCTAGGAATTGAGTCTCTGGTCTTGAAGTAAGGCCTAGGTATGATTTTGATCACGACCAGATTTGAGTGTTGATCTAGAGCGAAGGTAGAGGCTCTATGAGTGGAGAATTTGATGGGGCTTAAGCTTCTTTCGTTGTTGTGAAGGTGTGTTGAAGTTAATTTGAGTTTGGTAGAATGTGGAGGTGTATTGGGCTCTGTCCTGATTTCCGACAAGGTTTCAAGCTTAAAATTGAGCTCTGGAAATGAGAATTCCATGTAGTGAAAATTGGTGAGGGAAAACAGTTGGAATGCACTGAGAGGATCTTAGGGAAGCTCTGTGGTCAGTTTGGAGAGGTCTCACTAAGAAATTTTCAGCACTTCTTCCCATTAGCACTTCCTCCCATTGCTGTGGGAGGTACTTTTTATAAAAATGGCTAAGGGGGTGGCTGTCATGGCCAATTAGAGGGTGCATTGTGCTGCTTAGGTGGAGGGCAGAAGAGCTATATAATTTAATTGTGCTGAGCTGGCCTCTAGGTTTGATTTGGGTGAAGTTCCATAGGGTGGCTCTCGGTTTTGAGCTTCTCCGGTGACTATGCCGGCCGTCCATGGCAGGGGAAGGTGGCTAAGTGCTCAGGGCATCCAGAGGAATCTGTCAATGCAATTTAAAGCAATGGGATTTAGTTTTGGTAAAGGTATCTTAAGAAAGTGTATTTTTGGAAATAAGATCCCTTAATTTGGGGGACTTTTGGTCCATGGCTCATCTAGCTTAGGTTAGATGGGCTTTGGCTCAGTCTTAGGGTCTAACCAATAGCTGAGGTGGAGTTAATTTGATGACTTTGGGGAAGTTAGGCCATTTTTAATGCATAGATTCAATATGGGTCCAAGTGATCAAAGCTTGGGTTAGGTTAGCTATGTTAATTGGCCCAATTAATTGATCAACATTGTGTAGATGATTGTTATGAAGATTTTTGGTGAAGGGTTGAAGTGATTTTGAGTTTAATTGGTAGGTCAATTTGAGGGATTTTTGAAATTTGGCCAATTTGGGCATGTTAGGTTAGACATGAGTCTAGGTTGCGCTAACATTGGGCTAAGTCCAAATTGAATATTCCACATGATCAAGGGAGATGTTGTAAAGATTTTTCATGAAGGGATAGAGTGGAAATTTTGGGGTTAAGGCCCTCAGTTTTGTGAGAATTTGAGACATGGTCAATTTGGAGTAAATTTCGGGTTTTTTGGACTTAGGTTGAAATCAAATGAAATTGAGGCCTCACCAAGGCCAATTTAAGGTCAATTTTGATGTATGGGGATGTTATGAAGGTTTTTTAACACAAATTATGGAAAATGGAGTAGTCCATGGGTTCAATTTTGTGGAACCATGTCATAGGGCCAAAATTGGGTTTTTGGTTTAGCTCAAAATTGGGTTCAAATTAGCTCAAAATTGGGTTCAAATCATAGACCAATTAAGCTTAGATTTGGTCTATATTGGTCATATCAAGGGTGGATTTGAGTTTAGAATTGAAATTGGGAAAGAGGTAACAAGAAAATATTGGTCAAGAGGTAACAAGTAAATATATGCGTCACATTAGGAAGGAAAGCACCAGGACTCACATGCAGCCCAAGAGGTGACAAGGGAATATATGTTACATTGAGTAGGAAGGCTCTATGACTCACATCCGACTCAAGAGGTAACAAGAAAGTATATGCATCACGTTAGGAAGGAAAGCACTAGGACTCACATCCAACCCAAGAGGTGACAAGAAATTATATGTTACATTGAAAAGGAAAGCACTAGGACTCACATCCAACTCAAGAGGTAACAAGAAAATATATGCATCACGTTAGGAAGGAAAGCACCAGGACTCACATCCAACCCAAGCGGTAACAAGGAAATATTTGTGCTACATTGAGAAGGAAAGCACCAGGACTCTCATCCAACACAAGAGGTCTCAAGGAAATATACGCGTCACGTTAGGAAGGAAAGCACTAGGACTCACTTTTAACTGAAGCGGTGACAAGGAAATATATGTGCTTATACAGAAAATATGCAGATTCACACATGGGAATTCATGGGGAATATGTAAATAGAATATGAAAGTATGTGAAGTAATCAGAATTTAGGTACTGATTCTGAAATGAGAATTGAATTTTAGTTATCATTTTTGATAAGAGAGTCAGAAGTCAGGAACTGACCTCGAAGATTAAGAATAGGATGCCATTCTCCATTAAAGGGGGTCTTATACCGATCTAAAAGATGGGGAGTCAAATTTTGGGTGCTGACTCCGAGAGTCATATGAAAATAGTGTAGAGAGTTTGTGATGTTGAATTTATAGAAATGTGTCATGTGAAAAGGTTGATTTTCTTGAAGAAGAGTTGTAGAGTTTTGTGGGGTTTTGCATAGAATGTGAAATTCTGGGAGGATATGAAGTGTTAATGCAGATAAAAATGGTTATACTGTGCGCACAAAAAATAAGAAACTCTGAAACCGAGAGAATCCACTCAACAAATTCATTTTCTTTTCTTGTTATTTTTATCACATTTAATCTTTCAAAATATGTGTTCAAAATTTTAATTTTAGTTGGTTGATTTTCAAAAGAAATTTGTTTTGTTGTTGTTTATAAAAAAATTATTTAAATTTATTTCTTGTTAAAGGTTTGTTGTTTTGTTCTTTGTTCATTGAAATTTTGAACCATTCATGGCTTCCATCCATCGCACAAAAAGACAACTAACAAAAAAGTATGATTCTGAGAGAAATATCCATTAATCTGCTCCAATAAAGATGTTACAGATCGAACATAGGCTGACGCCTCAAAAAGGTGTAAGAAAGGTACAATATATAGTCCAAGTTAAAGTACATCCAGAACATCTCATGTCGTGAATACATTGTAGGTTGAGTATATCAGATAAATATCATGTTGTTATAAAAAAAAGAAAGCGAATCCTTTGACCATCTGTATCAGGTAGGACGAGCTCCTGATTGAGCAGACTATCTAAGCCATGCTCCAGGATAAGAGTTCTCTTGGCATGTGCTTAGAGGTACAACCCTCTCATAGCTCGTATAGCAGTAGCTCTTCCAGTTTCGAGTCTGGTTGAAATTCATATGGTATTTTGCTGTCATCTATCCTACGGAAGGTCACAGACACCCTATGGTGTCGTACCCCTAGAATGCAGTGTTTGGCAACATCTGTCCCATTTCCTTTCCGAACCAAGGCTGGACCAACTAGCAGCGGAATCTCTACAGTTCTTCCTAACTCTCTAGGGCTGACCATGTCAATCTCTTTCCCAAATAATATATTGCTCTTGCTAAAAAATGAGACTGTGTAGAAGGGTATTACAAAATCATGATGTTCAATGTGAGGAGGTATGCAGTCTCCCTCGTCATATATGATGATGATGTAGCTGTTACAACTATTTGGGATGTAGGTGGCTGGCATTATGCTCCATTTGACCATTCTCTTGATCATCCACTTTATTATATGAGGTAGTGGATCTACTTGGTCATGTCTAAGGATCCTTGACAAATTTCATTGTCTGTCATTTGTGAAATTATAACAGTAGCCGCACTGAATGGTGATTCTCCCTTTTCCTCACCTCCATTTTTTTGGCTCAGAGTATGTATGTTCTTTCCATGAGAAGGTCTGCTCGGCCTCTATCCCTCAAATTGAAGATGCAGTCAAGAATGCTTCTTTCGTCACTCTCTGAGAAAACCCTGGTATACAACTCCAGGCCTTCCAGTATGTTTATTATTCTTTCTTGGATTTCTTCGTAAAATTCAAATTCTCTTTTATTTACTTTGCTTATTTTGTAGTACTCCATTGTACTAGGAGTCGGTAGCTGTTGTGGGCGTTCCTACCTCTGAACATTGGCTAGAACACAAACTGGCACTGGCTGATCTGGAACACGAAACTCGGCGTCTAGCGGGATGTACGACCCTGGGCTCCATGGTACATACTGATTTGTCCCCAGTTGGACGTATGGCTAATTCATCATAAAATATGAAGTTTGAGGCCCATCAGTGCTGGAGATATACTCTTCCAATGTATTAAAGCGTTGTAAATGTAGAACATTACAATCCGGGCATTCTACAAACGCCCCTGTGGCTGATGTCCCTGCAGGTATTTCAGCGTTGCACGTCGGACAACCCTTGCATAAAACATCTAAAGCTGAAGGTGCATCTAGCTCTGCGACAAACCCCAGTTCTTCAACTGTGGTGGGTAGACTGATAGAAGTTTCTTTCATTTTTGGATCATAAATATGCCTCTCAGGAATAGAGGTAAGTTGTTTGTCTCTCTCCGACATCTGCGTTCTTCTCTTAGAAAAGCCCCCTGCTTCTTGCGATTGGCTTTCTTGCGTTGCATCCTGCGAAGCGAAGCACCTAACAGTCATTTTTTATTGGCGGCTACTAAGCCTCCCTACCATGGATGGCAGACGACTGGGCCCTTCCATCGGATCTTGCTCTATTATCATGTTCTTTCCTTTGTATGATGCATTATCTTTGGCGGTCACCCGCTGCAGTGAAGGCAATCCTTCTTTCTCTTTCCAGCTGACTACATTCATGAGAGGACCTTTGTAGTCCACGTTGACCTAGTTAAAGTCCATGTTGAAGTCTATTGTACCGCCCTGCGATGCCATCTCCTCATTTAGTGCGAGGCTCCAGCCATCATTGGAAGCAAAGATCAGCCTCTGACCCCATATTTTTCTGCAAACGACAGGAAAAATGTCTGCGTGCCGAAACTTGGCATGAATAAGAACAAAACAAAGTATTTATTGAAGTGAATTTTAGCTTATTTTAGTGAAATGAATTGTTTACTTATATATGAATTTTGTTTAAATTTTTGTGGAACATTATACTCAAAAGTGGAAAGGAAAAAAAATTGAAGTTTAAAAATTTTTACATAATTTTCATTATATTGAGGTTAATTACAAAATTTGGACCCAGTCATAGACATTTGGCCACATAGATAACCCCAAAAAAATCAAAGTATCAAAATTTCAAAGAACGCGAAGGTAAGCGACATCAAGTTGTGTGATAGGTTTTAAAATATCGTCCATTTATTTGTAACATGGGTCTTTCGCCCTGGAAGTCCACTAACTGGTAGGCTCCTCTTGTGTAGACCTTTTCAACGACAAATGGTCCCTCCCAACTTGGCTCAAATTTTCCTCCTATTTTGCGGCGTGCAAGAATAGGCCTTTTGAGCACAAGTACGAGGTCACCAACTTTGAATGTGTTTGGGTGGACCAATTTGTCATGGGCTTGTACCATCTTCGCCTGGTAAAGCTCCAAATGTTGTTGTGCTTCTAGTAATTTTCCATCAAGATTCTCTAGTTCTTCAAGTCTGAGTTTTGCACTTTCTCCTGTTGTGAGTTGGTTGGAAACAACAACTCTAAGAGACAATGTCTGAACTTCTATTGGTAGCACGCCCTCGGACTCGTACACGAGCATATAGGGTGTACATTGAGTGGGAGTCTTGAAAGTCATCTGATAGGCTCATAGGGCTTCTAATAGTTTATTGTGCCAATCCCTTTTATTTTCATCCAATATTTGCTTTAAAATTTGTACCAGTGTTTTATTGAAAGCTTCATCCAGACCATTTGCTATGGGATATTAAATTGTAGAGTATCTTCAATATATGCCATGTCTTTTGACAAAATTGATGATCTTTGTGCTTCTGAAAGCTGTCCCATTATCGGAAATTATTCTTTGCGGTACTCCAAAACGATAGACAATTTGGCTTTTAATAAATTGAAGGACGTGTTGTGTTGTACCCTCACGAAATGGTACTGCCTCTGCCCATTTGGAGAAATAATATGTAGCGGCAAGTATAAACATGTGTACTTTGGAAGATGGAGGGTCTATCGAACCTATTATGTCCGTGCCCCAACACTCGAATGGCCACAAGGCAACAATTGGGTGTAGTACATTCGAGGCTGTTGTAAGACCACCCCATGCACTTGGCATTGGTGACATTTTCTAGCTGTATCCATGCAGTCGGACATCATTGCTGGGCAATAATAACCGAGTCTTTTGATCTTCATTTTCATTTTTGGCCCTAACTGGTGAGCACCACACAATCCAGCATGTCCCTCTTTGACAATTTTCTGTGCTTTGGCTCTGCTCAAACACTGTAGCCACATTTGGTTGAATAATCATCTATAGAGAATATTTTCTACTAGGGCATAATACATGGCCCTTCTTGTGATATGATGTGCTTCAGACTTGTCTTCTAGAAGCTTTCTAGTATGCAAATATTCTATTAATGGCTTGCGCAAATCATCATTGATGTCTGCAACTATATTTATTGCTTCTTCTTTTCCGAGCTTGTGTAGAGTTTCGAGATCAATCTGAGACAAAACTCATTTTCCTTGCACAGAAATTTCAATAGAATCCTCCGGGGGACATGCCATTTCCTTAGCAAGTTTTGCTAGAGCGTCGGCATGGGCATTATCTTCCCTAGGAATTCGACAGAAAGTCACATCAGGAATCTGCTCCAGGAGCTTCATCCTGTATTGATGGTATTCTGCTAATCTTGGTTTCAGAATTCTGTATTGTCTGACGACTTGCGTGATGACGAGGTGGGAGTTGCCATATATGGCAATGTTTGTTATATCCATTGAGATTAAAGTTCCCAATCCGGTGATTAAAGCTTCATATTCATCTTCATTGTCGGTGCACGACACTTTCAGATGGTATGAGAAACTCAACATACCCTTATCTGACGTGGTAAAGATCAAACCAATCTCTTCTTTACCTGGTATAACTGTGCCTGATCCTTTGTCTTTTCTGGCTGACGAGGCACCGTCAAAGTACATCTCCCAGTGTTGTGCACTGGAGAATTCTATTTATAGTATTTGCTCGTCTGGTAACTCTTCATTGAGAGAGGACCCAGCTGGCAATGGGTGTGCAACGAGAAAGTCTGCTAGTATCTATCCCTTGATAGCACGGAGGGGAACACAAGTTATATGAAATTGCAATAAGATCATTGACCGTCTTGTTAGACGTCCAGAGAGTGTTGGTCGGATCATCGGATATTGCAATGGATTAACTTTTGAGATTAGGGTAATCTTATAAGAAAGCATGTAATGCCTAAGCTTTTGAGCAACAAAAAATTAATGTCAAGCAATGCTTCTCAATAGGTGGATACCTTATCTCCATCGGTATTAGGCGACGACTCAAGTAGTAGACTGCATTTTCTTTACCATCGTCATTGACTTGGGCTAAGAGGGCTCCAAGGGAGTCGTCTAAGGTCGCGATATAAAGTATCAATGGTTTCCCTGGAATAGGGGCTGCCAAGACAGGAGTTGTCATTAAATATTTTTTCACGTCCTCGAAAGCAAGCTGGAATTTCTCTTCCCAAATAAATTTGGCGTCCTTTTGAATTAATGCCGAGAAAGGCTGACACCTACCTGAGAGAATAGAAATAAAGAGTCTCTGATATGCCAACTTCTCCTGGAAGGAACGTAGTTGTTTCAAGGTTTTAGGAGGAGGCATTTTCAAGATAGCCTTAATTTTATCTAGGTCGATCTCGATTCCCCAATGACGGACAATGAATCTCAGAAATTTCCCGGAAGTAACGCCGAAGGCACACTTTAAAGGATTCATTTTAAGGTCATATCGTCGTAACCGTTCAAACATGATCCTCAAATCGTACAAATGGTATATTTTTAATTTACTTTTGATGACCAAATCATCCACGTAGCATTCTACTTGATTAGGGATGAGGTCGTCAAAAATCCTTGTCATTGCGTGCTGATATATTGCTTCGACATTTTTTGGCCAAACGGCATCACTGTGTAGCAGAAAATTCCAATCGGTGTTCTGAAGGCTGTAAGTGTTGCATCCTCGGGAGCCATTTTGATTTGGTTGTATCCCGACAATCCGTCCATGAAAAAGAAAATTTCATGTGTTGAAGCGATATCCACTATCATCTCTGGTATTGGTAGCGGAAACTCGTCTTTTAGACATGCCTTGTTCAAATCTCTGAAGTCAACACAAACACGGATCTGTCCATTTTTCTTCTTAACCGGTACAATGTTAGCTAACCACGTGGGGTATTGTAACCATGTGGGGTACTATTCTTCTTTTACAAAGTTGGTGTCTAGTAATTTCTTCACCTCAGCAATGACTTTTTGTTCTATTTCGAGGCGCATTCTCTTGGGAGCTTGTTCTACTGAGATTATATTCTTGTCCACCACGAGTTTATGGACTGCAACCTCTGCTAAAAGTTCTGACATTTCATCGTAGTTTCATGCAAAGCAATATTTGAATTCTGTTAATAGTTTGATTAATTTTGTAGATTGTTCATCATTGAGTAGAGAACTTATAAAAGTAGGTCGAGGTTGTTCTTCAATCCCAAGGTTAATCTCTTTCAATTCATCAACTGTAGATTTAATTTCTTCCTCAAATTCTGGTAGAGCATCTTCTATTGGTTGATCATTAGATTCATCCTCTATTTTGACACAATCCTCTCCTGACTCATCAGTAACAACCATGCAAAATACAAAATTATTGACTGGTCCGACTGTACCAAATCCGAGACCCTCTTTTTAATTTGGAGTTCGAATTTTTCCATTCCATAATTTTTCAAAAAGTTGAAATTTATCTTTTGGCAATTGTTTTGGTAAGTGTCCTTGTTAAATTAACTTTTGAACATAAGACGAGAAGTAACCAAAAGGCAATTCCATTAATTCATTAGGATCATCATCCAAATTTACATGTTTCTTAAGCTCAATAGAGATAAAAGCGCTGTAAAATTTGATCGGCGTTGTACCAACACTACAGACTTCCTTGACCTCTAAACTCTTGACCTTTTGAGGGAGAATCAGAGTAAGGGAGTGGTGGAAGATCGCGAACTAAAAGGCCTAGTCCGTTCAACGATTAAGTTAATTCTTCCACGTCCACGTCCCCGACCTCGACCTCGGGTGCGCGAACTAAAAGAACCTCCACCAACTCATTGTAAGGGAGTGGTGGAAGATCGCTGAAGAGGAATTGAATGAGATCCTCTTTATATTTTTTGAGTCTTTGTCTTTTTTTATGATAACTTCACAAGAGAAGACAGTCCTCTT
>NW_018223813.1:0-2550 GCF_001263595.1 Phalaenopsis equestris
TGCTTGATGAATTTGCTCTTTAATAGAATCGACAAGGCTCACTTATTTAGCCAACAAAGTGAGATTGATATCGTACGAATTGTTTTGCTATATACTTGATAATTTGGCAGTACAACTTATTAAATGTCATTCATTTTTTTCAAACAACTAGCTTATTTAAAGTTTTACAATGTCAACATAAATCAAACTTTAACGAAAACCAAATCAAGCTAAACAAATTTGAATTAAGATAAGCTTAAATACAATCACACAAGCTCAAAATGAGCTTGAGCCCACCTCGAACAACCTTCTAATCAACGAGCTCAAGCTCAAATAAACTTTTGCTTGCCTCAAATTTGTTCGTTGGTAGCCCTAAAGAAGCCATTGAGTTTTTAGAAAGTGATATTTAAGAGCATTGTGATCTAAGAGATTCTTATCAAGATTGGACATGATCTAGAAAAAATTATCTCAACTGAAAGTCAAGATTAGATTGATGATATGAATAAAGCTTAGAATTTCAAGCCTTTAGACTTTGTTTAACCAACTTAGTCTAGAACAGAACAAAAACTGGGTCCCTTCTAGCGCCACTTCTGAGGCAACTCAACCACCAAGGGGCATTTTCATTCGTAACACACAATTCATATTTATTTACATATCTAACCTCTAAACTTTATTTTTTATATTTATATGACCCTGTTCGTTCATATCAAAAGTACCATTATTTTAGCTTTTAAAAATGAAATAGACATTTTCATGCATAGATAAGATGAGATACATATAAAAAAAAATGGAGTTTAGAGGTTAGATCTGTAATTACTAACAAAATAAAGTGGTATGCATGTAATTACTAACAAAATAAGATGCCATACTGATATAAATAAAAAATGTTCAAATAAATATGTATTGTAAACTTATTTGAATAATATATAATAACATTTGAAGCTTTTTTTAAAAATATCATGTAAAATGTATAATTATTTATTTATTGAATATTATTTATTTATTTATAAATCGTTTAGAAATTTAAAATTTTCAAGTGAGCTTTTTTTTTTGTTATTTATTTTTTTATATTTAATTTTTAATTTTATTTAATAATATTTTTTTTTGTATATTTACATACAAATCACTCATTTCTTATGTATTTACATATATAATACCTAAACTTCAGTTTTTACTTAATATGCCACTTATTTGTGCATGCAAAGATATATTTCACTTTTTAAAAGTTTAAATAGTGATATTTTTTATGTTGAATGAAACATTTGGATGGTATAAATGTAAAAAATAAACTTTAGGAGTCAAATATTAAAATACAAATGAATTGGATGCTATGTGTGTAATAATGGACACGGCCTCCATATTTTTAACTGAGTAATTGTGTATCCAGGAGTGATCCTAATTCCATTTCTGCATGTGGACTTCTTTAAGAAGAAAATAAAAAAGTATTTCTTAAGAAAATAATATTATATATATATATATATATATATATCTCTAAATATCTAAGTGGGATTTTTTGATTTTTAATGATTTTTTTAGGAATCTAGCCAATTTTATCATATAGAATTGACTTAAATTAATCTATTATTAAATTATCTATATGGTTTTAGGGTCCGTTTGGGGTAGCTCCGCCGTACAGTTTGGTTCGCGCGATACACCAACTTATCTGAAACTGCGTTTGGTTTTTTACACTAAGCTTAAGCCGCGGGTCAACCCCGCAGCCGGCCTGCGGACCGCGTTTCTGAATAAGCAGATCATCCTGAAATGCATAAGCTGCCCCAAATGGAGATTCCACTTGGATTATTGTGGTGTTATTTGAAATAAAATGCCGATATAAATTTATAATTATATTTGTTATACTTTAATCAAATGATTAGTTTAAAACTCCAACCAAACGAGCAAAAAAAAATTGATTTAGATGGAATGTCAAATCACCACCAAATAAAAACGAATCAATGGATTTAACGGATCCTTTTAGGTTTTTAGTTGATTTGTTTTTATGTCGTTATACCAACTAAACAATTTCTGTTGGCCCAAATTTTAGCTTGATGTGATGCAAAATTTAGAGGCGATGAGGGTGGAAGATGCCTAAATAAAAATATTAATAAAAAGAAAGAATATTTTAATTAATTTTTTATTAATATAAAATTTAATTTATTGAATTTGTTATGAAATTAGTGGGATAACAAATTTAATTTAATATTTATATGTTACTTTTATCTTGAAAAATTTTAATAATTTTGAGATCCATCATAATTAAGTTTTGTTAAACTTGATGTTAAGGGTGCATTTGGGGCGGCGGTGTGATGTCGCACCACTTTTTTTCTTGTTTGACGAAATTGTGTTTTGGGTGCATTTTCACAAAACTGCAGCTAAAAATTGTGTTTTCCCACTTGAACTTGATTCCTACCGTGACTGCTAAAAAACTACAGTTTGACATTTTAAGCATTTTTTTTTTTTTGTAATTGTCACCGCAGCTTTTTGAACTGCAACTTCGCCTTTAGCAGATTTACATCTATTTTTTTCAAAAAGTCATAGCTACACCAAACGGACCCTAAGTGTCAATAAACACAC
>NW_018223814.1:0-226 GCF_001263595.1 Phalaenopsis equestris
CTAATCCTACGCTTGTTTGCTGAATCTGCGGCTAGCTGGGAGGATACCGACTCTCACTTTGGAGCTCTGACGTTCCCCTTGCCTGAGGGCTAACATCTACACTTCAACACCCAAACGATAGGACCGAATTGGGGATTTTAGTCTGTCACTCTAAAATCTCCAATTCTACGCCCGATAATAATATTTCCCTATTTATTTGCACCCAACTTCCAAGGGCTTTGACCTC
>NW_018223814.1:477-1005 GCF_001263595.1 Phalaenopsis equestris
TCATATATAAAATTAAAGTCATACAAACTACAACAAGTAAATAACTTATCTCTAATTTCTCCCCAAGAACACTCCTCGAAGTTCCTCTGAATCTCTTCCTTTCTTTACATCACACAGAAGTCCTCTTTGAAGCAGCAAGGAGGAAGAAATCTCTCACTTTCCTTCCACTTTTACAATCTCTCGAAGAATTCCTCACAATTTTTACACACAATTGAACCTTTTCTAACTTCCAAGAACTCTCTCCAGGACTTCTTGGCTCTTCAATTTTTAGCCAAAACATTCTTTTAAAGTTGAGGATGAGCTTTCCCATGAGTTGCCTAAGAATCCCTTCAAAATTTGGCCTTATTCAAAGCCTGATTGGGCATAACCACCGAGCTCGCCGTCGGCGGACGCGAGGGCGCCGTCGGTGGACCTTCTTAATGAATTAATTTTGGAGTCTCGGGAAAATCTTGCCGTCGGTGGGGTCGATGGCGCCGTTGGCGCCCTAGTTCATTTATGCACATTTTGGTCCTTTTCGCTCCAAATTTG
>NW_018223815.1:0-1247 GCF_001263595.1 Phalaenopsis equestris
GAGAAAAGAGAGGGAAGAGAGGGAGTGAGAGAATTGGGAGTGAGAGAATTAGAAATAAATCTAAATAAAGTTAGAGTGAGGGAGAGTGTGTGTGAGTGATGAAGAGATGGAGGGTGGTAGTGAGGGAGACCCTCTTCTCTCACTCTTACACTCTTTTTCTCTCCCTCCTCCCTCGTATCCCATATCTCTCTATCTCCCTCTTTCTTGCTAGAGAGACGGAGAGAGGGCCTAGAGCAAAGTTGATATAGAAGAGAGAAAAAGAGAGAGAGGTACGGAGTAGTGGAAGAGAGAGATTGGGAGGGACTTTGATGAGGTGAGACAAAGAGTGATTAAGAGAAGGAGATAAATAGAGGGAGGGAAGAGAGAGTGGGAGAGAGAGAGAGGGAAGGAGATAGAAGACTGAGATAGAGAGAGGAGACATATAGAGAATAGTGAGGGCAGGAGAGAGGTAAAGAGTGGTGAAAGGGAGGAAATAAGTTGAAATATTTCAAGAAAGAGATAGTGTGGAAAAGACCAAGGTAGAAGAGAGAGAGACCTAGAGAGTGTGATATAGCTCTCTCCACTCTTTTCTCTCATGCTTCCTCCCTTCGTCTCTTTCTCTATCACTCTCACTCCTTTTTCTCTGTCTCTCCTTTCTCACTTTCTCCCTCACTCTCTTTTTTCCTCTCTCTCACTATCTCACCCTCTTCCCCCACTCTCTATCTCTTTCCTACTTTCTCTTCTTTATTTCTTTATTCTCTCTCCTCTTATCTCTCTTCCCTCCCTTTAGAGAGCGTTTTTGCTCAATCTCTCTTTCACTCACTCCCTCTCATGCTCCCTCCCTTTCTCTCTATCACACCTAACCTTTTTCTCCCACCCTCCCTCTCCCTCCCTTCCTCCCCTTTTCTCTTTTTCTCTTTTCTCTTTCTCTTTCTTACTCTTTTCTCTCTCCCACTTTTGCTCTCACTTCCCCATCTCTCTCTCACTCTCATTAGAAGTGTGTGAGAGTTGAAGGTATATAGCCTCACTTTCTCTCCCTCACTCTCCCTCCCTCTAATGCTCACTCTCCCCCTCTTTCTTGTTCTATCTCTCAATTACTCTCTTTATCGCTCTATTTGTCACTCCCTGTCTTACTCTCCTTCTCTTGCCTCACTCTCCACCTTTCTCTCACTGTTTATTCTCATTCTTTCTCTTCTATTTCTCCCGTTATCTATCTCCCACGCACTCTCTCTATTGCTCTTGCTTGCCCATCTCACTTCACTCTCTAT
>NW_018223816.1:0-208 GCF_001263595.1 Phalaenopsis equestris
ATGGTTGATCTTACTCACCATGCTTAGGTGCATGTTGTACCAATCTGAGCTCCATGCTGGCTTGATTAGTCCATGCTTAAGTCGGGTATTTTCACGCCCGCAGAACTCCTCAACGAGAGTTATATCGCTAGGGCTCACGAGGCACCCTGGTGGTTAGACCTTTCTAGGTCATGTGACCCCATTGTTTTTCTCGACTACCTTGGTTGGT
>NW_018223816.1:245-697 GCF_001263595.1 Phalaenopsis equestris
CGATCCATGGATCCCCAGCGAAAGTTGCTTCGCTAGTGCTCACAGATGCACTCCTATGGTTAGACCATCTTGGTCATGTAAACATGTTTTTGTCTCGATCACTTTAGTTGGTTCTGAATACCATATCGAGCAACATGTTGTATTGGTTTTACTACTGATCCATGTTTCTTCGTAACACTTTGATGTTGGACTACACTCCGAGCATGTTACCTTAGGCTATTCAGCCATATACTTGCTCGCTTGATGCATGGTCAGGATGCATATCTCCTGTATCATTTTACATGCATAGGAAAGATACCTACCTCCTGTCCTATTTGATAGTTGACTTGGCTGATTCTATTCACCGTGTCAGGTTGCATGTCGTACTAATCCTAGCTATATGTTAGTCCGATTAGTCCATGCTTAAGCCGGGTATTTTCTCTCACCCGCAGAACTCTCCAGTAAGAGTTACC
>NW_018223816.1:1576-1862 GCF_001263595.1 Phalaenopsis equestris
AATTTAGCTTTGTTGCTCGGCTTCCTAGCCAACCTTTGCTACCTCTCAGGTGATGATGTAAGACTCTTAGTATTCATCACAGATGTAGTGCGGGTGTTGAGGCACGCAGCTTGTGCAGTTTGCAGGAGGGATTAGAGTCTCATGACTCTCTTTTCTGACTGATCAATGCGAACTAATACTCAGAGGAGAGCCGAAGTCCGTGGGCATTCTCCTTTTGATCTAGTCAACCTGTTACCGCTTAGTGAGCGATGTGAGGCCCCATGGCATTCCTCATTAAAGTGACAGG
>NW_018223816.1:2209-2878 GCF_001263595.1 Phalaenopsis equestris
TCTCGCCCATGCGGCCCCTGACCCACCGATTTGAGTCACGTCTCTATGACCTCTGAACTCACCCCTCGGTCATGTCTCTATGGCCTCTGAACCTATTTTCCTTTGTGGTTACGCCTCTACGGCCCCTGAACCACAATGTTGAGTCATGCCTCTATGGCCCTTGAACTCATTCGTAGGTCATGCCTCTACGATCCCTGAACCTACCGGGTGTGGTCATGCCTCTACGACCTCTGAACCACTTTTCTGGGTCATGCCTCTACGGCCTCTGAACCCATTGTCAGGGTGGATATAAGTCCCATGTGCATTCCTCCCCATCCTCCTAGAAGTGGATTTGACTCTCATGGCTTTCCCTTCCTAGGGTACTTGGCTCTTTTTGATCGCTTAGGCTGCATAGCTTCATTACTAACCTGGGCTTGACAAAAAATTGAGCATCTTCCAACAAGTGCACTGTGCCTTGACTGCGCAGCACACTTGTTGGGGGTCCTTTGTTCGCATCAATTTTTGATGTCACGAGTGTAGAGTGTCCACTTGCACGACTTAAAATGATATATGGTTCGCCCGCAGCATCCGATGGCTCGAGGCACTCACCCGGGACCTTTTGGCGTGTGTTGAGGGGCACGTAGCCAGGTTCATCCTGCTAGGCTATGGCTTTCGCTTAGGTGAAGGCCG
>NW_018223816.1:3622-4364 GCF_001263595.1 Phalaenopsis equestris
TGCGCAGGACCGAGGGCTGAGCACCTCCCCTCTCCCTCGCATTTTTTTTGCGTGCCGCCGTCGAGCTAGCTCCTCCATATCGTCGTCCCTCACTCCCCGGTGGCCGAAATATCTCGCCAGAGTGGTTTGCTGCTGAGGGGCAGCAACGACACCGCTGCTTGAAGAGGCGTGGATGTCTTCTATTTTGCGAGAAAAGCCTCCTCCCGGGGTTCATCGGTGTCGAGCGTTGCTAAGGTACATTTTGGGTGCATTTTTATATGCTTTGATCATTTATTCTAGGTACTTTGCATATCTCTTGCCCTCACGGCCTCCTATGTCTTTTTGTTGTCTTGTGCAAGTTTTACGAGGCACATTGGAGCATGGATCAGACGCCGGCGAGCTTGGAGCGAGCAAAGAAACGCGTCTGCAACCGTCACGGGGGGGAGATCCCCTACCTCCTAGCCAGCCTTAGGAATAGTGGAGTCTAAGCGTGTGAGTTCGATCGCAGTGGGTCGGAGCAACGACGTGCCTGCGTGATGGATCGTTGGTTTTACTAGAGCTACCATTTAGGTTAGGACTTCCTATGTGTGGCCAAATACCCCCGTAGAGCCAAGTGTCTCCCCTCTTGTTACGAACCTTAGCACAAGTCCCGATGGGTCGGAGTCCCTCACTCCTCTTGCTTTGGATTCCCCAACTTTACTTGGAGAAGTTGGGAGGTCGAACTTGGCAAAGCGAGAGAAGCTTTGTAGCTGGCTCGCTTTGC
>NW_018223816.1:4695-4998 GCF_001263595.1 Phalaenopsis equestris
CGGACCGCCGCGGCCTGGTCGACCGTTCACCTGCATTTTTTGTCTGCTTTTGCTTTATATCACATGCTTGCCTGCTTGCATGTCGCACCATATGTGTTTGCATTTGCGCTTGGGTGATTCTGCACTTGGGTGATTCTCTCTAGATAGAATCACCATTTTCTTCGGGTCACTGCCTCTACGGCACACCCATCTTTCGGGCCCCTGTCGCCACGACACGCCCGTCACTTTTGGTCACTGCCTCTGCGGCACACCTATTTGTTCGGGCCGCTGCCTCCACGGCATGACCAACTTTTCCTGAGTCAC
>NW_018223817.1:0-365 GCF_001263595.1 Phalaenopsis equestris
TCTCCTTTTGGCACATCTATTACAGCTCTCCCTGTGGAGAGAAATGGTCTTCATAAAATAATGGGAATAACTTTGTCTTCCTCCATATCCAATACTATAAAGTCTATAGGGAAAATAAAATTATCTACTTTTACTAGCACATGTTCTATAACTCCTTTTGGATAAGTTAATGATCGATTAGCTAACAAAAGAGTTACAGTAGTAGGGGAAATTTCTCCTACATCTAAACGTTTAAAAATTGATAAAGGCATAAGATTGATACTCGCTCCTAAATCACATAAAGCTTTTCCGTAAAACTTTTCTCCAATTGCATAAGGTAAAGTAAAACGTCCAGGATTTTTTAATTTTTTAGGAAGCTTTTTCTG
>NW_018223818.1:0-9516 GCF_001263595.1 Phalaenopsis equestris
TCCTATCTTTCTAGGCTATTTGCATGATCGGATATTCTTCGAATGTAAGTCCTAAATTTTAAAATAAATTATAGGATTAAGCATTAAATAACATCATTTCAAAGACATAAAACTAAACAATAGGATAGTTGGGATGTCACCGGGGTTATCCTAGGATTCGTGATATCTCCTACACTTCATTCATTTGAATTCCTTAAAATAAATGTTCCTATTTTAACCACTCCCATTTGACTCTCCCGTGTCTAATCTTGGAAACCTAAACTTTAAAATCTTAAAGGCAGAACCACTAATCTTAATCGAGAGTTTTCTTAAGTGACCCCGATCATTTAAGATGTAATTAATTATAGGAGCTTGTTTCTATAGGGAACTAAAAATCTATATTAGGTAGGGGAACTTGTCGGCCATATATGAAAGATTTCGCAGGCTAAACGGATGTCACAAAATTCTTTAGCTTGGGTGGTTGAGCCTACTACAAATGATATGTTTATCCTTCGGGATAGTGTATGACAAGTGGTTACGCACTCAAGTGGTATCACACTCAATCATACATACTATTAAATATGTGAGACCTATTTGGTCGATTTGGCCTCATTTATTTTAAAATCAAAATACTATTTTTTTTTTTAAATTACATTGATATCTATATATATTTAAATTCAAATTCAAGTCCATTTTTGGAAAATCACGGCCCGCACAGAGAAAACAGATGGCAATGGAGCGATCTGAAAACAGCCACAAAGAACATAAACTCAATTGGAACGATGATCTTCAGGAATTCAGAGAAGAAAATAAGATACAAGGGCTAGGCACCACGTGGGATGCCCAAAACCCAGCATATAGGACTTCTGCCTAAAGACCCGTAAGGGTTTGCAGGGAAGACTGGTCCCAAACCAACAGTTTTCTTAAACAGGCCAGCTATACCTTCCTCACACAATGAAAAATAACTACAATTACAATAGTGCCATCCCTCCAAACATAAAAGACCTAACGACAGGATAACATTAGAAATCAAATAAAGGAACAGCTCCTGCATCAACAGGGGCAGTGGTGGGAGGCTGAGCTTCACGTTTGTGGTGTACTTGGAATGAACTAAATGGAGAATTCTGAGTACTTTGAAAATTTTATATTGCATTCCTTTTTTAAACGCGTTTGCAGTGTATTTGTAATGGCGCTGAATGTTGGCCTTTAAAAAAAAGCATAATACTAAGTTAAGTGTTGCCGAGATGAGAATGATTAGTTAGATGAGTAGCTTTACACTAAGAGATAAAATGTGAAATGATTATATCCGTGATAGGGTTGATGTAGCTCCAGTGAAGGACAAGCTAGAGGGAGTCGTCTTAGGTGGTTTGGTCACATTAAATGTCGATCATTTGATGATCCGATTAGGAGAGTAGATGTTTTATATTCGACCTATGTTAAGAGAGGCAGAGGTAGATCTAGGAAGACTTGGGCTTATTGTGTTAAAAATGATCTTAATTTATTAGAACTAAATGAAAATATGACTCTAAATAGGACACAATGAAGAAAATTGTTTCATGTAGCCAACCCCACGTAGTGGGATTAAGGTGTTTATTCCTTTTTTTAACGAAACCAAACTACTAAATTATAAAGATCTCGTATTCCTCTTTTGTTTCATGTAGCCCAACCCACGTAGCGGGATTAAGGTGTTTATTCCTTTTTTTAACGAAAACAAACTACTAAATTATAAAGATCTCGTATTCCTCTTAGTTACACCCATTTTTATGCAAAACATATAGCCTTTTAGTTTGATTCAAAGCATTCTGTATACACATGGAGCATTTTTTTGTGCAGCGTAAGATTTATTTAGTGCTGATGCAAAGGTATTACCACTCTTTTCTTCTCTGCAGGTTAGGGTCTCGGCCATATTTGTTTTTGTATCATCGATTTTGCTACTAAGTATTGCTGGACTGCCAGCCCATATAAAAGAAATCAAGGTAAATGCTCTTATAGTTCTGCTGCTCGTTAATGGTATTTAATGAAAATATAGTATTTTTGAAGTGCATGTATTAAGCTGAAGTGAGTGCTCTGAGATTTATTTTAATGTAAGTTTTTTCAACATTTTGTTTTACCATTTTCCTTGCTCAATTTCCACCACTTTTAATTTGTCAATAAGTTAACATTGTTTTGCAACGACAGTAACAAACCTATACATAAGCTTATGATCATATTATTTTTCTAGGAAACCTTTGTGCTTATGAACCTTTGCGCCACTTTTTATTGGAAATATATGGGGAGACATATTTCATTATCTTTCGCTATTATCTATAAATGTCTGTAGTATAGAATGAGGCCTGAAATGTAATCATCTAATCTTTTCTAAGTGCAAAAATTAGAAGAATGGTCAAGTTACATTGCACTAGTGTTATTTGCCTAATGCAATGAACATAGCATAAATTGTTTTTTTTTTACGTTAGGTAGTGTAATTCAAGGAAAACAATATATGTTTAAAGATTTCGGTAAAACCATTGGCCATGGATTTCATCCAGAGTATCATTCTTATTTTTTCATAGATTGGAATCTGGTATATCATACACAGCTTCTTTTATTGCAGATATTTATGCACGAGGAGGCAAATCAGCATTCTGGTGCTATGGTTTTCCTGCTTGGACACTTCCTCGCTAGCATTCCTTTCATCTTCCTCATCTCTGTTTCCTCCACTTTAGTTTTCTATTTTATTAGTGGACTCCGAAATGAGTTCAACCTGTTGGTGTACTTTGTCCTTAACATCTTCATGTGCCTTTTGGCAAATGAAGGGTTGGTAATGGTTGGTGCCTACATTTGGTTTGAGGTCTTCTCATGCTTTTTAGCCTTTGTGTTTCTTCATGTAAGTTGTATTCTATGCTTCTTGTCTGGTTCTTTAAGTCGAAGTCATTTTTTTTTTTAATTAGATAATTTTTATATAATTCATATAGCACATTACTTATTATTTTTTTTATTCCTCCTCCACCCCACCCCAGATTTTAATGATGTTAGTAGCTGGCTATTTTAGGATCAGAAATGATCTTCCAGAACCAATTTGGAAGTACCCATTATCTTATGTTGCATTCCTCACTTACTCTGTTCAGGTCAGAATAACATCTCGAATTTAATTTGAGGCTATTACAAAGTTCTTGTGGAATATATTTCAGTTTATGCCACTTTCCTCTATTATATGCGAAAATATGAATATCACATTACTTGGAATTTGGAATGGATGAGCATTATCAATGTCAAGCACAATGACCACTGACAAGGACGAGCATTTTGTTGATGGAAGACGAGAAGTAGTATAAAGAATGAGTAGAATAACCAAATTTTGGTGGAGCATTATAACTTTGGAGAACAACAACAAGCCTTTAAGGGGCCACAAAAAGAAGTGCCTTAGCTGATTTTAATTATGTTCTTGGAAATTCATTTATCATTTTAATTTTATTTTCTTTTTTAATGACAGGTGTAATGCCAGTGTTTTAGAGCTGATGGGTGCAAGTGCTTGCTATCTTCTTATTCTTTATTTGCTTGTGAGGTGAGGAAAGCTTTTAGGGTTTTTGGGAAGCGTGTTTCATGATAATAATAATAATAACAATATAAAATAAATAAGGAAAAGAAAATTTCGAATAAGCCAGAAACGATTAACATTCAGGATGTTTTGCTTAAGAGCAAGTGTCTTTTTTGACCTAAAGGAAATAAACGATTTGAACGAGTGAACGAGAAAGAAGCAAAAGAAGAAAGGAGGTCGTGCTTTAGCCGAGTGAAGGAAGAAGTCAAATGTGAAGAAGCCGAAGGGTGTACTTTTGTATGCAAATTTTTGAGGGTGTCTACGGGTACAATTTTGAGGATACTTTCGGGTATGACGTTAATCCCAATATGACTCATAAAGATGTTAAAAATGGTAAATAGTTAAATTGAAATAGAAAGGGATAAATTTAAAATGAACTTTATAGTTTTATAAAATAATCAACTATATTTTTTTTGGTTATTCATACATAGCATTTGTATATAATTTAGTACATAATAATATTATACTTGCTCACCAAGGCTTGAAAACTTATTATTAAAATTAATATTTTTTTTTTTTCATGGAAAAAATTATAGAATGTTATTTCTGTAAGGAGAGACTTAGCCCTCGTTTGAGGCAGCTTATTTTGCTGTGGACGCCGCCGCAGCGTTTGTTTTGGCGTTATTGGGTGCGTTTTTATATCGGCGTTAATCGCGTATTCGATATTATTCTATCCATAGAACGCGGGGGAGGGGTTCCGTTCGGCGTTGGCTAGGGCTTATTTTCCTCCTGTGCCTGTTGACCTCATTTTTGTGAGGTCTTCTTTTCTCCTCCTTAGAGCCTAGGATCTAGTTCTAGGAGTTCCTATTGACCGTCCTAGAAAACTAGAATTGAGACTCACCCTTTTAGAAAATTCTAGTAAATTCCTATTTTCCTTTGATGTCTTAGCTCCAATTTTTTTTTTTTTTTTTGTGTTCATTTTGGTTTCTTTTTAAAGCCTAGAAGGCAACTACGAAGCTTTTTAGGTTCTTTTATATGCTCTAAAAACTGGTTTTTATGCCCTTACGTTTTATTTTTTTGAGATTTTTAGCTCTTACATTTAGGGATTTTTAGATTTTGCTCTGAAAATGGATCACATATTTACAGTGCATTTAGATGGCGCACTGCTCTGGAAATAGATCTTCTATATGCCGCACTCCTTTTTTAGGATTTATATGACACATCTCTGGTTATGTTTCGGTTCTATATGTCGTTTGGTTCTATATTTACAGTTTATGTGCCTTGCGTACTAGTGGTGGTATTCTCCGAGTTTTTTTTTTCTCTTTCGGGGAGTTTGGGAGATCTCTAAATCTCATTTTGGAAAAACATTTGGTTGACTTGATCAATCCTACGTCTTTGGGGTTTCAAAAAAAAAATCAGCGCGGAGGGATATTTTATGTTTGTTAAGAAAGACCTCGGGCCCTACTTTTCCAGGTCTTTTCGATAGGAGCTATTTTGATGTGGCTAATTTTTTGGAATTCTTGGTTGCTAGTTCCATCAAATCATAAATTTAAGTTTTACAATTGGGGAAATGGGTTTATTCTTTACAGTTGGGGGATTGGGTTCATTGCAATACATTTCAATACATGTCATTGCAATACATTTCGGTTCATTGCATTTCGGCTGTGCGTGTAGGATTATTGATGTTGCACTCCGGGTCATTGCAATACATTCGGTTTAAGCTGTTCTGAAATTTAGAATTAGGAAATTGGGCTTTGGTATTTTCTGGAATTCTTGGTTGAACTGATAAGGGACTGTGGTGGCTGCATCACTTCTGCCTTTTGGAGTTTCTTCATAATTTCTGCGCGCCTTATGGCTTGGTTGAACTTATAAGCTTGGTTGATTTCTTGGTTCATTTGGAGTTTCTTCATAAATTCTTGGTTGAACTTATAAGCCTCTCATTTGTATTACTGATGATATTTATGGCTTGGTTAATATATACTACATGCAATCCATATGGCTTGGTTCATTCATATCAAGCAAGAATCTTCATTCATGTATACAGTTCCAGCTACTTGTATTACTGATGATATTTATGTAATTTGAGAATTGTGTGGAGTTTTGTAGAAATTGCTGCTAGTATCAGTAGCTTTAAGTAACTATTTCCAATGTAAGAAGGCCACAAGTAAGATTCCTCTTGGAGTTTATTTGTTAAATTGTTAGAATCAATACATTTCGGCTGCTAGTTCCATTAATGCAATACATTCCGAATGTCAGCATTTCTACTTTCGGTTATGGTGTATTTAGAGTTGGCTTTTCAGCAGCAGCACTTCTGCTTTCGGTTATGGTGTATTTAGAGTTGGCTTTGGTATTTAGAACCACATTTCAGGAAAATCATTGATCAGTCTCTCTATAATGCACACAAAGATTCAGTAACAGCCATCGCCGAGTACCTGACCATAGAATTCCGACGGCCTCTCCGAGGACGAAGCAGTCGGTGTCGCCTTTTTCTTCCTCCCCTCCTTCACATCTTTTTCCTCCCTTCCCCTCTTCTTGCCCCTCTTCTTCTGCGTCACCTGCTCCACACCTAGCGTTCACTCTTCCTCCGGCGAACCCGCTTCTTGGCTAGAGGCGGAAGACAGATCCTTGCTCGCATCGTAGTCAGGTGATGCCATAGTGTCCCAGAAAAACCCTAGCAAGCTCCGTCTCGACAAGGTGCAGAAAAGAAAACCCTAGAACGGAAACTGGGGGAGATTCCTCCGGCTGAGTGTCACCCGGATCCGAGCATGGAATCGAACGAGGGTGTGAGGAAGAGGAAGCGAGCGCAAGCGCTTTACTTGTCTTTCGACACTGTGATCCATGTCTATTACAAAAGGTGGAACGACGTTTTGAGGGAGGCTTCTAAAACGCTATTTTCAAACACGTCGGTGGTGTTTTTAAAACGCCATCGCTCTAAATAAGCCATCCCAAACGCACCCTAAATCTAAAGAAGCAAAAGGAATCTGGCGCCTAGGCGCCAGTTTACAGAAAGGGTGGCACTTACGCGCCAGAAGCGATTTTCTTCCCAAATTCATTGAATTTGGATGGATTTTAAAAAGGGCATCTAAGGCAACTCTTGGAAATTCAACCAAATACAATATAAGAGAGATTTTATTAAAGAAAAGGAGAAAAAAAAGTAAGAGAGGAGGCGAGTAAGTGAAGAAGAGTGAAAGAGAAAAGTCTCTTAGAATTGTAAGAGAAGAGAAGAAGAGATTTCTTCTTCAATACATTTTTAAGAGATAATTGAGTGATATTGTAAAGAGAGAAAGTGATTCAAAAGAACTTAAAAGATTTGCTTGGGGAGGAGATTGAGATAAGTAGTTTGTTTTTTACTTGTTTTATTTGTTCTTGTTGTGTAAACTTGTTTTTATATATAAATTCATGTTTTGTTGTATCTTCCTCATGAGATCTGAGTAATTTACTTTATTTTTCTCCCTGCAATGAGAAATAATCATGTGAAGAATTGAAATTGTTTAGAAGTATTCTAATTTTATAATTATTTTGATTCAACTTTAGAACTTCATTTACTTAATCAATTTGACCAATTGTTAAGTTAAAATATGTTGTGAAACATAATGATTCGAAAAAATTATGCTTTCCTCAACTGAGTAATAATCACATTTGATTTCATAGATGAGAATGAGTTCATGTAGTTAATTGTAAATAAATAGAAAAATAAGTTTTGATGGATGCAAATTTGTGATTCTAAAGTGACAGACTAGAACCTCCAATTTGATCCAGAAGTTGGGAACCTAAGACTAGATGTTAGCCTCCAGGCGGAGTGATAGTGAGAACTTTAGAGTTGGAGCTAGTTTCTTCCAAGCCTAACAAGGATTTAAGAACTTGACTATGGATTAATCAATGTTCTTTATGCACTTGTAAGAGGGTAAATAATAAGTATGCTCCTATTTGACACAATATAATATTTAAATTTATAACAATTTGAATTATTCACTGATTATAATCTCAATGCAAGGGGAAATGTACTTTCTAAAATTTGAACTTTTCTTCATGAAACTTAGTTTAGCTATATTAGAATTTACTTTAAGTTTATAGATAAGAGTAATAAATATAATTTACATAGTTTAAAAACAAAAATTTCAACCTTCATTCCTAGTTAAGTTTTCTGCAGTTTATATTTATTTGAGTTAAGATTACAAGATTTCCAAACTTCCCTATGTGATCGATACTTAGGACTCCATTAGAGCCTTATATTACTTAAGCAATACATATACTTGCATTATCATACTAGCAAATATTTGAAATCGATAAATAATATTTTAAATCGCTAATAGTGGCAGCTATATATCTAAAGAAAAAATTAACTAATATGAAGTATATCATTCAAGTGGCTGCATACACGCGCACCAAGTTTTGGCGCCGTTACCGGGAGAGTACCAAAAATTTTTTTTAGTTTTTATTTGAACTGTAAAACTTATTTTATGAAAATCGTAGTGTAGTTTATGTATATAAGTTTCTGTTTGTGTGCTTATTTTAAAGAAAATTTAATATACAAAAATGAAAAAAAATTATTTTTGAGTGTTTTAGTTTAATTGAATTTTATTTTATTTTATTTTTCTTACTAAAGTTTTATTTGTTTATGCGTTGTTTAGGATCCAAATGATTAAGGAGCTAACCATTAACATTCCATTCATTGAAGCTCTGAAACAAATGACAAACTATATAAAGTTTATGAAATATATTCTTAATAAAAAATGAAGTGTACAGATAACGAGACTGTTGCACTTAGTGAGATGTATAGCGTTATAATTAAAAAAAAACTTCCTTCAAAAACTTAAAGATCATGGTAGCTTTATTTTTCCATGTGCAATAGGTGAGTTTTTTGGGAGAGCTCTATGTGATCTGCGAGCCAATATTAACTTTATACCTCTATTTATTTTCAGAAGGTTAGGTTTAGGAGAGATTTCTCCTACAACTGTAACCCGTCAGTTTGCTGATCGTTCGATCACTTATCCAAAAGGAGTTGTAGAAGGCGTATTGATAAAGGTCAATAAATTTATCTTCCCTGTGAATTTCATTGTGTTAGATATAAATGAAAATAAAGAAATTTCAATCATTTTAGGGAGACATTTTCTTGTCATTGGAAGAGCTATGATTGTTGTACAAACATGTGAGTTAGCCATGAGAGTCAATGACCAGGAAGTTACATTTAATATATCAAAGTCAATGAAGTATTGATTCCCATGAAAATTACCTATTTTTAGCGACATTTCATGATCATTTTATGTATATTTTTAATGGTATTACACTTTAAAGGAATGCATTTTGCATGTTTTTGTCTTTAAGTATAAGAAATAAAATTTTAGAGAAAATGGAGCAATAACTGTGCCAATTGAAGTCAAATTGAGCAAGAAAGAAAATTCTGACTTGACACATTTGATATGTCTTTCTATGTGTACTCTTCTTTACAATTATCACATATTTTTTAAATGAAATTACACTTTAAGGAAATGTTATGTTCATGTCTATTTTGTAGGTACATTAATTTGGAGTGCAACAGAGCTAAAACGGGGCGAAACAGAGTTGAACGGAACAAAATAGGGTGAAACGGTGGAGCTGCCTGCAGGGTGAAGCCTAGGCGCTAGTGACGACAAGAAAACGGCGCCGGAATTGGTGCCTAGGCGCCAGAAATGGTGGGAGACGGTTTTGGACGACTTTTGGTGGTTCCAGGATGTTTAAGAAGGTTCTAGATGGCTATGAACGCCGCTTGGAGTGGTTAAATGAATCTAGACACTTGGAGTGACTTTTGAATGAAGAGATGTGTCTCTTGGAGTGAAATGGTGTACCTTTTGGATGAAGAAATGTCTCTTGGAAAAATGAGGGGTTTTTGCTTCTCTTTAAATAGGGAGCCCTGACGCCTCTCATGACAATTAATTAGAGGAGTTTAAAAAAGAAATTAGGAAGTGTTTTAGGAGGAGTTTGCCGTGAGTTTGTGGAGATGTAGATTTCTCCATTTTTTTGAGAGATTGGTGAGGGATTTT
>NW_018223818.1:10870-12359 GCF_001263595.1 Phalaenopsis equestris
CTTTTTGACACTTAGATTTTTAAATAATTTCATCAATTCTTTTACCGCTTGCGTCATTATCTTCATTTTACTTTTCTTTTGCAATAAATTGGATATATGTTTTAGAATTTAGATTTGCTTAGAAATTCTCTTATTTCATAAATGTGATGATATTTTTACTATGATATTTTTACCGGTCCTTTATTTACTTTATAAATTGGCCTCTTGCATTGTTAAAACCTGTTGAAGAACTTAAAGGCTCGAAAGGGTTAAGATTTTTTTACTTGTAAGTATCACATTCTACCTTGGAAAAAATAGTCGCGATCATCTGAAGGGACGTGCAAATAAAAAGGGAGATAAGATTTGATGGGCATAGAATTGATGTCTCTAGGGTGACATACTAAATTATTTATAAATTTGGTCTAAAGATTAGAATTAAGGGTCACTAGTAGGTCCTATAGAGATGACACAGTTGGTAATCTAGGAGTGAAAAACTAGAACCTACCCAACACTACTATATATGCCGACACCAACTTTAGATTAGTCATTGTTCTTTACACAATTCGAAAGAAGTAAGGAATATGTATGCTCCTATTTGTCACTGGAACATTATATTTTAAGCATTTCATTTCTATATATTATTTAGGTCAACGCACAAGAAGGGTATCTTTAGAATTAATATTTTTTAACATCTCAAAATTTTTTGAACCAATTTATCCAGATAAGTTATCTTTAGAATTAATATTTGCATTTAGGAGTAGTTGCTAGATAAAACACCATCTTAATCGACTTTCCAATCTAAGACTTGATAGTAGTAGACTAGGATTTTGCCTAAGGGCTTTCTTACCTCTTTTTTCTGTGTGATCGATACTGGGGTCTTTAAAAGAAAATCATATATTACTTGAAACGATATGTATACTTGCGTAGCACCCCTAGTGTGTAAACTATTTTCTAAATTTTATAACATTTCAATTTTGCATACTAGCCGCTAAATATAAATTCAGGTCAAATTTTTCGTCATCTTTCTGAAACTAAATTACTGCGTAATTGCGAATAGGGTCAAGTTTTTGGTGCCGTTGCCGGGGAAGCTTCGGTAAGAACTTTAGGAAAATTTTTAGTTGAACCTTCAGTTTACTTTTTTTTGCAATAAATTGGATACATATTTTGGAATTTAGATTTGCTTAGAAATTTTCTTATTTCATAACTGTGATGATATTTTTACCGGTCCTCTATTTACTTTACAAATTGACCACTTGTATTGTTAAAAACTGTTAAAAAACTTATGGACTCGAAAGGGCTAAGATTTCTTGACTTGTAAGTATCACATTCTACCTTGGAAAGAGCAGTCAAGATCGTCTGAAGGGGGTGCAAACAAATAAAGAGATAAAATTTGATGGACGTAAAATTTATGTCTTTAGGGTGACAGACTAATTTTTTTATCAATTTGGTTTAGAGATTGAAATTAAAGGTCACTAGTAGGTCCTATAGAGATGACACAGTAGGTAATCTA
>NW_018223819.1:0-1010 GCF_001263595.1 Phalaenopsis equestris
ATGTTATTTTGAAAAAGATTTGCAAGATTTATTTGGAAGTATCACATAGAGTTTGTGACTCCATAAGGATATCACAAAAAAAAATTGTGTAGAATGTGCAATTTTGTGGGGATATAGACCGAACGGGGTCATACTGCACAAGCAAGGAATCTCAAAATTGAGAAAACTTATTCGGCAAACTTAATTTGTTTGTTGTAAAATTTTATTTTAAAAGATTTTTTTTTTTGTTGAGAGTGGGATACTTCAGATTCTAATAATTATTTTTAGATAACTGAAGTTACCTAAGAATACTCTCAAGATTTGGTCATAGACTTTTTAGGCCATATAAATAACCCTAAAACTATCTGAAGTTCACAAAAATTTTCATATGTACGCGACAAACTAACAGCGGCATGCGTCGTCATGTCGCGTAGTAGGCCATTAGGTATCATCCATTTATTGGAAGCATAGGCCTTTCTCCTCGAGAATTGATGAGTTGGTAAGCTCCTCCGACGTAAACCTTCTCAATGACAAATGGTCCCTCCCAAGTCGGCTCAAATTTTCCACCTTGCGACGTGCAAGAATAGGTCTTTTGAGAACAAGGACTAGGTCACCAATTTTAAATGTCCTTGGGCGGACCAGTTTGTCATGAGCTCGTATCATCTTTGCTTGGTATAGCTCCAGATGTTGTTGTGCTTGTAGGCGTTTTCCTTCAAGACTTTCAAGTTCTTCAAGTCTGAGTTTTGCATTTTCTTCAGCTGTAAGTTGATTAGCAATGGCGATTCTGAGAGATGGAGTCTGTATTTCTAATGGTAATACAACCTCCGACCCATACACGAGCATGTAAGGTGTACATTGAGTGGGAGTTCTGAACGTCGTTCGGTAGGCCCACAGAGCTTCTAGCAGTTTATTGTGCCAGTCTCGTTTATTTTCATTGAGTATTTTTTTCAAAATTTGTACAAGTGTTTTGGTGAAGGATTCAGCTAACCCGTTTGCTTCGGATAATAAATTGTGGAGTATCTCCAGTCTAT
>NW_018223820.1:0-1333 GCF_001263595.1 Phalaenopsis equestris
CACAAATCATAAAACGTTTCGAATTTTAAGTTATGTACCTGACAATATTGATCCGACTTTGAAAATAGGCTTGGGTTTGATGGGTGAAATGTTTCTTGACTTGAAATAACTTCTTTATCCTTTCCTGTAAAATAATGTGCCATGTTAGTGAGTTGTAACGCAACATACAACCAAAATAATAGAAGAATACAACCTAACAAATACTATAGTGATTTTTCAATCTTACTTTTTGATCAGTTATTCTTCTCCCAAAAGCCTTTTAACCTAACATTAGAAACTCCTTTTGGCCGCATCTTTGTTGGGTCCATCAAATTGTGTGGTTTATTCGGTGTCTTTTTCTTCTTTAACATTAGCATTTCCTGATGGTCTCTCCCATTCCATATGGCTTCAAATTCGAGTGTTAGTTTCCTTAATGTTTCCAACACATTTTTTTAGCAAGTTCATGACCTTGTTTTGTATGCAAATTTATGAACGTGTGTTCAATATATGAGTCCACTCAAACAAGTTGCAGAAGTTTGTGAATCTCTTAAATGTTTATAATCATAGTTGTTATATATATCCCTCTTTGCATGAACTGACCACCGTAATAAAATATATTTATCAGGGATCTTTGTTATATTTTCATGGTTAATCACCCTTAGAGTGTGAGCACATAATATACCTATCATTTCAAATTTTTTACAATAGCATGTAATTTCAGAATTACCTTTATCGACCTTAACAATCCACGGTCCCACTATGTGCTCATTATCTAAGTTTCTAACATTAAATTTTGAATTTCCGGTGGCTGAGCACTCTACAGCAAGTCCACACAAACCATGTAACAACTCTGCTTCAAATATTGAATATAACTTTCTCGTATAAAATAAAGCTCCTTGCCTCAACACAAGATATATAAATGCGGTAAAAATTGCAGACTGTTAAGATTTAAAATCTTCATCCTTCTCATTCCTTCTCCAAGCTTTCATGACATTTTCAAAACCCAAGAAACTCTCAAGGAGGGTGCTTGTTGGCTTGGAGGCATTATGACAAATGTTATTCATCGACTCACTTCTTTGTGTTGAAAGGATCCCCATCCTAAATATTTCCTTATTGAAAGCTGTTGACCACTTCTGCCTGATATTGTACAAACTACTCAACCAAGAATTCTTATATAGATTTCCTATCCTAATCATTGTATGTCAAGTTTCTTCAAACTCCTCCTCAATTTTACACCTAGCCATGCATTTTTAAAAAAGCTCATTGAATTTCTTGGTGCTTACACCATAATATAGTTTTGAAGACAATTTCTTGTAAATATGTCATTGGCATAATCTATGTCTTGTGTGCGGAA
>NW_018223820.1:3440-5225 GCF_001263595.1 Phalaenopsis equestris
ACTGCGAATGTCAGATAGGAACCGTACAGAAGACAAGCAGGCGAGCCAGACTCCTCCCCTTACCTTTCTGTAGTTGAGGAAGGAATAGAGTCAAGACCCAATCACTGACTTTTTTCTTCTGGAAGTACAAAAGGCGGACGAGCAGAGAGTTTTCCCTGGTCCTTTAGTGTCTAGTGCCTCTTTGTATGACTCCTAACCTCTGCCACTAAGTAAGGTGGTTGAAGGAGAAATGTTCTCCTTCACTACTTATCACCTAGACCAGTTGATGTATCCATCATCAAGTGAGGGAACTAAGGCTCCTCCCCCTTACAAGATAGGGCTCGGGAAACGACATTGACGTGGATTCTTGATCTATCGGAGGTCATGTGTGTTTTGGAGGGTCATCGTATGATGAATCGATGAGTCAGACAGAGGCAACCAACATTTTAGATCCATGTATTCTGGCTCATGTTTTTCTTCCTCATGAGGGCGACCTCCTTCTTGACACATAGTTAGGGCGATTGGAGAAAAAGTTAGTGATCCACGCCAACGATTATCACAATAATGTAAGTCTCGGTAATCACGCCAAAAACATGAATCTCTCCCTAGCAAATAAATTGAGTTCATAAAATTAGATATTATTACTCATTGGGTTTTTTCACACAAGAATACATAGTATTTCAATAATATAGGGCTCTATTGAGTTCAGATTGTCGATCCCACACAGAATGAGGTAGCAAGTCATTTACATACAGTTCTAGTCTACTCCGCTAAGGCCTTAGTTTGAATGCAAATTAAAATTGTTTTTCAAATAATTACTCTTAAATTGTAGCACTAAGTTTAAAGCTGAATCTAACTATATTAATTGGTTTGGTGAATATCAAGATATAAATGCTACACTTCTCTTGTGAATGCCAAAGTGGATTGTAAGATCGAATACTAAAAATTACTAATATGACTATTGTCAAATAGGAGCACGTATCTTGTTTACCCTCTTCAGAGTATGTATAGAAGTTTGGTTTAACTTGGTAAGTGTTTTTGCCTGTCACCATAGAAACCCACAAGTTATACCCGTTAAGACCTATCTCCCTGTCTATTTGGAATGTTCTATGGACTACTTTAGTATAGCTTGTCGAACAATGTGATCAGCCTAGATGTCTATGTCATAGCTTTTCCGAGTCTTTATGGGTTAACAATAAATTTTAATAAATTATAGGGCCAGTAGAAAATATATATGAAGGATAAAAGAAAAGATGATCACAATAGTATTAAAATCTAATTTTAAAGCATTCAACACATCTTATAATTCCTATATGTTCATCACAAGAGAAGGGAAAAGGAATTTACTCATAAAAGATGAAGATTGCATTGGAAATCATCATCATTTAACATAACATTTAAACTAAATAAGTATTTACAAAAAGTTCAATACAAATAGAAACACAATACTTAGCTTTCTTCCATTGAAATAAGTTAAAAAGTTTCCCCAACAACGAATCCAAGAACTCCCTGCAATGTTGTATATTTCCCTTACAAATTTAAAACAAAACCCTTACCAATCTCGGAAGAGAAGGTAAAATTATGCATTCCCTACTTCTATCTATGGCCTCTTGGTGTTCTTGAAGAACTCCAAAACTTGTAAATGCCACAAGGTACCTTTCCAACGGTTGGCATGCGTAAAATAACTCCCAAAGTTGTTCCAAAACTATTCTAACAGTTGGCACCACATTGGCGCTTAGTCTGTGGCGCCTAGGCACCACTTTCTCAATTTGCTGGGAGAACTCTGGCGCCTAGGCACCTAAAAAC
>NW_018223821.1:0-264 GCF_001263595.1 Phalaenopsis equestris
TAATTATTTTTATGCAAAAATATGCCTTTTTAAGGGAAATTTCAAAAGATGATCAAGATAGCTCCTAATCATTTGAAATTTTTATGTGAGCTAGACCGAGACGAGAAAGTCCTTTGGCCAAAATTTCATAATTTTTTGAATTTTCTGTGATTTATTAAAATTAATTGAAGTTCTCGGACTTTAATAAAAATAAAATATTTTATTTATTGAAAAAAATATTTTATATTTTTGTAAAATCTCTCTGAGGTCAGAAAACCCAAAGAA
>NW_018223821.1:1446-4086 GCF_001263595.1 Phalaenopsis equestris
AATTAAAATTTGGATGATTCTTCCAACCCGGGTTATAATAGTTTGAATAAGGGTTGTTAGGTCTATTAATAGCATTTAAATTCTCATATGAAGGTTGAACATCCACAAATTGCCCAGATGAATTCTCTTCCATCATAGGAGGTGTTGGAGAATAATTCATCCCATAATGATCTAATTTTTTGGATATTGCAGCAATCTGCGAAGCTAACATAGATATTGCATCAGAATCATGGATACTAGCTACTCTTTTAGAATTTACCATTTCAGAGGACCATTGAAAATTATTGGTAGCCATCTCTTCTATTAACAAATAAGACTCATCAAAAGGCTTTGCCATTAACGAACCACCAGCCGCAGCAACGATAATCGATCTAAGTGATCCCTCTAATCCATTATAAAAAGTTTGAATTATCAACAAATCTGGTAATGAATGATGAGGGCATTTCCTATGAAGATCTTTAAATCTCTCTCAAGCTTTGTATATTGACTCTCCATCAATTTGATAGAACGATGTTAAGTCATTTCTAAGTTTAGCAGTTTTGGATGGAGGGAAATATTTGGATAGAAATTTCTGTGAAAGTTCTCCCCAAATTCTAATAGATCCTGGTGCTAACGAATTTAACCACATCTTAGCCTTATCACTTAATGAAAAAGGAAAAAGTCTAAGTCCAACAACATCATTTGAAACTCTGTCATATTTAAAAGTAGCACACACTTCTAAAAAACTAGCGATGTGTAAATTAGGATCTTCATTTGGTGTACCTCTGAATTGATTGTTTTGTACCATTTGGATAATAGCAGGTTTAAGCTCAAATGAGTTAGCAACTACATTAGGATTTTGTATAGATAAGTGAATTTTATCTGCTGTAGGATTTGCATAATCTCTTAAGGGTCTAGATAGGGGTCCTCATAGGGGTCTAGGTTGGTGTTCATTTTCTATTCCTTGATTGTTCATGTTGTTTTTCATAGTATTAGAATTTCTAGGTTCTCTTCTCAGTCTTCAATTTCTAGGTTCTCTTCTCAGTCTTCTAATTTTTCTAACAGTGCGTTCTAATTCTGAATAGCAAGGTATAAGATTTTTAGGTCCAAATTTACGCATACAATTTGAAATCAGTACACAGTAAAACAATTAACTAAATATGAAAATAAGTTGTAATTCAAGAAAAAATTTATAATAATCCTAATTTATCCGTTACTCTAATTATGATTCTTGTTTACTCCCCGGCAACGGCGCCAAAAACTTGACCGTGACTTTATATATGCTTAAAAACATAAGTATTTAATACTGCTGCTAAAAGATTTAATTCCTCTACAACTGTACCAAAACTTAATAACAGTTATAGATTCGATAAAAATGGATGTATAAAATATTTCAATAATTGTAAAGTCACACTTATCAACGCAAGTATACGCATCGCTCAAGTAATATAGGGCTCTAATAGAGTCCTAGATATCGATCCCACAGGGAGTAATATTAGAACTACAAACTAAGATATTAGAAAAAGCAATACTCAATCGCAACAATGGAATTAAATTTGCTTATCTGCACTAATAGGCAATTGAAATAAATATGTAATTTTAATAATTCTTAATAACTAATTATACTAATGAGGTTTTTAATGTAATATTCAATATATAAGAAATCATCCTTCTCCTTGTCAAGAAATTATAGTGAATGGATAAAGTGAATCAGTTCAATTTGTATTGTGTCAAATAGAAACATACATATTCTTTACCCTTTGGTCCAGGCATAAAGAACATTGACTAATCCTACTCTTGTTTACTGACTCTGCAGCTAGGCTAGGAGGATACCGACTCTCACTTAGGAGCTCCCACGTTCCCCTCACCTGAGGGCTAATATCTATACTTCAGCACGCAAACGATAGGACCGAATTGGGGATTTTAGTCTGTCACTCTAAAATCTCCAATTCTAGCACCCAACTTCCAAGGGCTTTGACCTCCCTGAATCTTGGATGTAATCTTCACTTTAGTTGTAAAAATCAACATATTTTAAAGAATCAATTGGCCAGATTGAAAGTAAATTAAGATCAAAGTGAAAAGATCATCATAATTTCTTTAACATTTTCAGGGCTCAACCAATTCAGATCACCATTTTACAAATCTTAAGATAAGGAGAAAGACAAAGAAAACTACTCAGATCTCATTAGAAAAATACAACAAACTCGGAATTCATATATAAAATCAAAATCATACAAACTACAACAACAAATAAACTTATCTCTATCTTCTCCCCAAGAAAACTTCTCGAAGTTCCTCTGAAGCACTTTTCCTCTTTACAAGCACTCTTAATTCTCTCTTGGAAATGTAATGAAAGCGACAAGGTGGAAGAAATCTCTCACTTTCCCTCCACTTTTACAATCTCTCGAAGAATTCCTCACAATTTAGCACACTTCAATTTTGAGCCTCTTTCAATTTTGAGCCTCTCTCCTTCTTTATTTTTGGCCAAAGTCTTCTCTTTAAAGATGTGGATGAGTTTTTCCAAGATTTGCCTAAGAACCCCTCTAAAATTCATCCTCATCCAATGCTTTGTTGGACATAATCGCCGAGCTCGCCGTCGGAGGCCTCGAGGGCACCGTCGGTAGGCCTTCTAAGTGAATTAATTCTGGAGTCTCGGGAAAA
>NW_018223821.1:4298-8687 GCF_001263595.1 Phalaenopsis equestris
ATCTCAACATATTTTCCTTTGGTCAGCTGCTAAGGAAGGGTCTTCAGTCGCTAAGTTACTCAAGCGGGTATGAAGCTCAGTATCACCCCAGATGAAGAAAGAGATTTTGAAAGATGTCGGATCTGCCCATCAGTCCCAAAGATTGATTAAGGTTCCACCATTATATTCCTATCAGATTCTGCCTGGGAAACCGAGTTAGCACCATTTCAGATACCACCACCGTTGCTTCAGGGCACATAGAAAGTCGACCATCAAGTCACACCTGGGTCTGAGAATGCCACCTATCATTGTTCATAAAGTCGTTCAGAAGAAAGATAAGGGGAAGAAGTCACCTGATTATGGACTTGGTCCGCACCGCGGGGAGCATGCCTCTCTTCGACGTACCGATGCCTCTGCCTAGACACTCTATCTCAAGGCATCACAATCAAAGAAGAAGGCATGGATACCTAAGGTTGTCACACCAGTACCATTTGATGAGCCTGTAGGGTGAGTTTGTGGAATGAATCCAAAGTATTGAATGTTGTTATAGCTATTGCTACTGAGTCTGATGTATGGAGGGAGGATGCTCAGAAGAGTCCTCTGGATCTCAAGATGATTCAGGAAATAATTTTTAAAGAAAAGTGGAAAAGCTTAGAGCCAAGATTTCCAAGTTGGCTGGAGAACATGGGGTGACTATCAATGAGGAAGATTTTAATTTTAATTATTATCTTGATGAGGAGTTTTGGATATTAATGTCATTGAGACTAAAGCCGTTACATCTGCGTGTGAAGCCCAAACACTTGGTAAGGGGAACACCACAGATGACCTGCACAAGGTTGTTTTGTTAAGAGATGAGCATATCAACCAAATGAAGAAAATAGTGGAGGAGATGGCCACCACCATGGCCGCCATGGCTGCGACGCAAGAACAATCCCAGTCACAACAATTAGTTTCTCTGAAAGTCAACCATCCAGTGATTGTTTGCATAACAGACGAAAGGAGAGAAGTTGCCTATGCCAAAAAAGACGATTGATAGAAGAAAGATTCCACCAAAAGTGTAATAACAAAGAAGGATATTAAGTTGATGGTCGAACAACAAGTTTGAGAGGCATTAGCCCAATCTAATGGTGGTGCATCAATTTCAATGGGTAGACCTTACCTGGAGGAGTTTGATGTCATACCCTACCTCAAGAACTTTGTGTCACCAAACTTCAAGATGTTTGATAGGACCAGAAATGCCAAACAACATATAGCCTATTTTTGAGCTAGTTGTTGTAATGTCGTAGGAAATGAAGCCTTATTTTTTGTTAGTTTATCTGCAGCTTGTCAGGGATAACATTTGATTGGTATGCCGAGTTGCTTAATGGATCAGTGAAGACTTTTGCCGAGTTGGAGAACTTATACGTGAAGTGATTTGCTAAAGCACAACATCACATCACCATAGGGGATCTCATATTGGAAAGACAAAAGTCCAACAAGACTTTGGTGGATTACATCTTGAGGTAGAGAAACTTAATCATGTAATGTGAGCCTCAGCTACAAGAACAACATGAAATTGAGACTCTACTCAAGAGCATTCATGGACCAGTAGCTTGCATGCTTAAGGGACTCATAATCAAGTCATTTAAGAAGTTGTGAAGCAAATCCATCAACCTACAGGAAGAAGTCAAGCACAAGGAGTCCTAGGAAAAGGCTGATAGGTCTAGAGTAGCTAGAGCATTTGAGAAGAAATCTGGGATAGTAGTGACAGTTGACAAGGGAAAGTAGCTCATGACAATTTAGGTCAAGCATTCTCATCAGAGTTCCTAGTAATTGTCTCAGCATAGTCAGCGTCATCATCAACAACAACAGGTACATCAGTACTGTCAGCCCAGTCAGCAGTCTTCCTAGAGAGGTACATCAATATGGTCAACCTATAGGCAGGGTTTGTTGTTCGCAGAGTAGATGAATAGGGTGTTTTGTGATACACCAAAATAATGTGTTAATTTAAGCATACATTGTATGCTTATATTTGTGATATTGCACTTTAAAGAAGGGCATTTTCATGTTTTTGTTGCACGTATATCAATTGTAGGCATTTGGAGCAAAAGTAGCAAAAAGGAGGAAATTTAGCGCCAAAATAGAGAATTTTGTGATTCTAGCGGCTGAAGTGCCAATTTTCAGAGAGCTGGTGTCTAAAGCACCAGAACTGACACCTGGAGCACCATTATACAGAGAAGTGATGCCTGAAGCCTAGAACCCAAAACAACGCAGACTTAAGTAACTTGGCGCTTGAAGTGTCAGAGATGATATTTGATGGATTAAGGTAGTCTGGGACAAATCTTGAGATGGATTTTGAGAGCTATAAATGTTTCAAACATCAAATGGAGTGATTCAATGCATCTAGACACTTTGAAAAGTTCTTTAATGAAAGGATACGTCTCTTAATTGAATGGACATGCATTTTATGATTAAAAAGGTGTAACATTTGGAGAGAATTTAGGAGGGAATTTTGAATTCTTTTTAAGAGGAGGCAACCACTAATTCAAAGGATAGGAGTCTACGGCTGAAGGTTTCAGTGGCAAGAGAAGAGAGAGGCATGAGGCAAGTGAGAGAGTGAGGAACTTTGAGTTTTTCTTCTATGGTTGTAAGAGTAGATGGAAAGTGAGAGATTTCTTCTTCATTACATTTCCAAGAGAGAATTAAGAGTGCTTGTAAAGAGGAAAAGTGCTTAAAGAGAACTTCTAGGGATTTGCTTGGAAAAGAGTGTGAGATAAGTTGTGTCTTTTATTTCTTTGTTTTATAAACTTGTTTTTATATATGAAATCCATAGTTTTTTTGTTTCCATCTCATGAATTCTAAGTAGTCTTCTTTAATCTTCTCCCTACTCTAAGATAAGGTTTTATGAAGAATTGACTTTATTTTATACGGTTTTAAATGTTAATAATTTGTGATGATTTAAACTCCGATCTCATTTACTTTTTGATCTAACCGATTGAAATATTATTGGACACAGAGTTGAAGATTTAAAGGTGATAGATTAAAATCCCCAATTTGGTTCAGTTGATTGGAAACTAATACAAGATTGTCAACCCTAAGGCGAGGGAGAAGTGAGAGCCGATATCCTCCCAACCTAACCATGGAATTAAGGACCAAACTCTGGATCAGTCAACGTTCTTTATGCACTTAAAAGAAGGTAAAGAATAAGATTGCTCCTATTTGGCAGAAAACTTCATTCAAACCATTAAACATTTAATTCTTACGCTGATTATGATCTCATTTCAAGGGGAAAGACTTTTATATAATTTGAACTCTTTTTCGTTTAACTAGCTTATAATCACTTAGCATTTTTTTTTAAGTTTTGAAATATGATTTGTAGGAATTAGTTACTTCTTTTTCGTTTAGTTAACTTAGTTCATTTAACTGCATTTTATTCAACATACACTCAACTACTTTAGATTTGAATTTCCTCCTTAAGTTTTGCAGTTTAAATTTTGTGTTTTACATTATAATCATAAGAATTTCCAAATTCTCTGTGTGATCGATACTTAGGACTCCATTAGAGCCCTTTATTACTTGAATGATATGTATACTTGCATTTTTATTACGGGTTTGACAGTTTAAAGATTTAAGAAAAAATAATATTTACTAAAGTCATTTTTATTGGGATTGAATTGCATATTTATTATTTGTGTTGTTGTGTGTGTTTTGTATTATTGAAAAAATTATTGAAAAATATTTACAGAAAAATATTTACAAAAGCAACACACAACAAACACCACATCAAGTTTTTGGCATCATTGTCGCGGAAGTAGCGGTAAATTACTTTATAATTTAATACATTTTATTTGAACTGAAAAACTTTTTGTAGTTTAATTTGAACATTTTCATATTTTAGTGTGTTTGCTTATTTTAATTGCTTATTGTTTTTGTTCATGCGTAGTTTAAGATTTGAAAATTTAGTACCTTATGATTCAGAGTTAGAAAAGAACAATTAGAAAAATTCAAAAAGAACAAAAAGAAATAGTTAATTTTAGCAAAATTGCTTGCAATTTAAATAATTATGGAAATGAAAATGAACATCATCAGAGACCTTTAAAAGATTATGTTAATCCTACAATAGATGAATATCATTTGATAATACAAAACCCTACTATAGCTATCAATTCATTTGTGCTTAAACATGCTATTATCCAAAAGGTATAAAATAATCAGTTTGAGGGAACACCAACTGAAGATCCTAACTTACATCTTTCTAGTTTTCTAGTCTAGTTTTCTAGCTAGTTTTCTAGAATTGTGTGCTACATTTAAATATGATGAAGTGTCAAATGATGTCGTCAAACTTAGTTTTTTCCTTTTTCATTAAGTGGTAAAGCTAATATGTGGTTAAACTCGTTAGCACCTTGTTGACCTCACTTTTGGTTGAGGTCT
>NW_018223822.1:0-12443 GCF_001263595.1 Phalaenopsis equestris
ATCAGCTTTACTCAAACATGAACTTTTACTCTGTTATCTGAATCCATAAAACTGCTCGATGTTGAATTGAGAATCTTGGAAAATTATTTCATAGGCTATCCAGACATTATTTCAACATTTGTAATCAAAACAATTTACATTTCAATGAAAAAAATCCAAAGAAGTACAAATTGTCCGATTCTCATTTCATTTGGGAACTAAAAATAAATAAATAATTTACATCATGAGTCCCACCTAATCATATAAATTGCCCAAATGCAAAGCGCACAGCCAATGTTTGTCACCACCGCCGCCACTCCTCCGCTATCCATCTAGCCGATTGAGGCCACCAACAAAAAGCTTTCAATGCATGAGGCAATGCACCAACAAAAAGCTTTCAATGCATGAGGGCATGCTGAGCAGATGGATCATCATAAAATTGTCTTGGTTTTACCTGAATTTCCGGGAAAATTTTGAAGATTTGAACTTCCTAATGCCAATTTGTGATCTCCTCAAACTACAAAATCACAAAACATTTGCAACATTGGATTGCTCTAAAAGAGGACAACATCTCATATCACAATGGTAAATTTCCACCGCCATTTTTCATTGGCACTAAATTTGATCTGCATGCCTTCTTGAAATTATACGGCTTGAACAAACTATCAGCGGTATTGTTTCACTTATCTAGAAAAAAATAATCACACCAAGATCATCATCTTTTTCCCCAGCAATGATAAAATATGGCCAACGGCTCAAACCTTAATTTGGAAGATCAGACCTTCAAGTTTTCAATCACCCAACTCCATTGTACTTTTGGAGTTGAGAGTATCAACATGCCACCTTTCGTTCATGAATTAGAGACTCCATTAATGACAAATGAGCTACACTGCCATTGAGCCATCATTCCTCACTCCATCAGCTGGTTGCCCAATTTAATCATGGCTTCATCAAGTCAGTCAGAATTATTGAGGGGAGGATCATTTACGAACTTTTTTGATTATGCAAATATATTATCTGATGCGCCTATTGTTCAGAAGAATAAAGAACATTCTAAGGATAATGTCGAATAAGAATTGGCATATTCCCTCAATATTAGACATCAGGTCTCATTTTTATCATATTTTTCAAGTCATACAAATATGGCATTCCAAATCCCTAACCAATTTTCAACATAATTCATCACCCAATATTAGTTTGGGAGTAGCATCAACACTCTTCATTACATACCACTTAACATCGACGAACATCAAAGTCAATTGTTGTCAATCCCCTTACACCAATCATTAATCAACATTGAAACAGACCATCCCTTACCAATAGCACTAACCATCATTGACTTTATCAACCTTCATTAATCACCACCCATGATCGTCAAATGCCTTCGACATCTAACTCATGACATGCATTATCTCAAATCACCATGGGTTTGTTGATCATCGCATGCAAATATTGGTCAACGTCCCATTCCTAAGGCACAATGCCACCCCCCATCAACACCTATCAGCCCACGACACCGAATATCTGTTGAATAAAATTGCTTGATATTTCAACTAACTATTATCCACGACATCCATTCATGTCAAATTCTTGAAAATTGCCTAAAATCTAAATTTCAATGCCACATTGCCATTGAGCCACCATTCCAGTAGGTTAGTTGGCCTCTGGCTCAATCGTGACTTGGTCAGGTCAATCAGCCTTATTAAGGGGAAGGATCATTTAGATACTTCTTCAATTATGTAAGGTTACAATCTGACTCGCCTATTATTAATAGGAATAAAGAATGCTCTGTAGATAATGTCAAATAAGAATTGGCATATCGCCCTGAATTCTATAAGCAGACATTAGTACTCATCCTATATCTTTTTTATTTTTTTTTTATATCCTTTATCATATTTTGAACTCAAAGAAACCAAGGATTCCAAGATTCAACTCAACATTACCCATATTCCACGATCCAATGTCAGTAAGGGATTATCAGCAAACGCTCTTTATCACATATTACTTGACGTCACCCAGCATCATATCTGATTGTTGCCTATCACCGATGTAAGTCACCGATCAACATTGAAATGCCCCATCAGCTACACTTGACAAGAAATATCAACTGATTTTGATAACCTCCAACACCTATCACCCAAGATGATCTAATATTCTTCAACATACAAATACTAGCACGACCGCAAAACACCATATGTTTGTTGAACACCATATTTTGACATTATGGTATACAAATGTAGGTCAACATCCAACTCCTAACACACACTACCACCCCTCCTTAACATTGTTTGATATATCAGCAAACTATTGTCCACAAACGTACAACTTTTGTAATGCTCGTTTTTTCTTTTTTCTTTAACGCTAGCTTTACACGGGACTGCAGTGTAAATAAGAGACTGATGGAGATAACAGATAAGGTGTTTGCGAGCAAGGGTTTCTCTCGTTCGATACCAAGGACGAGAGCGACGATTGAGCCAATCAGATGCAGGGATTTGTTCAAACTAGCTGAAACAGTGACTGAGAGTAAGACTTAGGTGACAACGACTCAAGGCACGAGAGATCTACATGTATGAAGGCTGTGGAGACGAGTAGTGCAAGAGGAGACGTAGAAGAAAAGGTGAGAGTAACTTTGGGCTTGTGTTTGAATACATGCAACATGGAGCATAGGCATGAGAAGGCAAAATTAGACGGACAAACTCATGTGAGCAGTGATTGAGGCGAGAGTTGTGTTTGCAGAATTTATCAATCAAATTGAAGCACAAGAAGGGTGAGTGGTGGAGTTCTAGATCAAACACACCTCCATTTGTCACATCTTGTGGATTCATGATTTCGTGCGAAGACGAGAGCAAACTTAACATCGAGGGCAGAACTAAAGACGGAGGTATTATGTATGTATGTATGTATCTATGTATATATATATATGATACCGGAACTAGTTGGGATGTAGCGTAATACAAAGAAAAGTAAACTTTTATTAATATAAAAATAGTTATACAACACAACTCCAACAAAAGAGAAATACAATAATAGACAAATCCCTAGTTAGAGCTATTGGAAGAGATTCGAATGCGGTAACAACATCGGGGAGGTGAGTGGTTGTTGGGTAGATAGGGATTGTGTGTGGTTGGTTGTTGGTGGATTGGACGGCGGGATCGTGGAGGAAGTAAGGGTCGCGGTAGAGTGGTGGAGGAATGTGAGGGTGGTAGGCAGGCAGGGGAGTGGTAGGGAAAAGTGGGCGGAGAGTAGGAGCGTATTTTTCAAAAAATATTCTAAATTATCGATCAAATTCAAAAATTCTCTAAAATTATAACACCCATTGAATGTAAGAATATAATTTTGAACATATTGATAAACAGATTGTAATTATCTAGAATCATAGTTTTCCGAACTTCATTTACTATTCTTTAATTGGCTGAGTTATTATGCCTACTTCTAAATGATATGATGAAGTAACCTTACGATTGATTGCCAAATTTGATCCAGGGTGTCTCAAAGTTCAGAGTTTTCTAATGTTGATTTTGGATGACATTCATGAAATTACATCATCAAAATTAAATTCACAATTAATAAGCTCTAGTTTAGTCAAAATTTCATTTCTTTTGGAGAAAAAAACAATAGAAAACGCAATTTTGCTAGAAACAATAATTTAAAGTTAACAAATAAGTTTAGAACCAACATAAATCACTCGTCGATCAAAAATTCATGCCACAATAAAAAAATATATAGATTGTATAAAATTTTTAGCTCAATAAAACCCATTAAGAACTATATAAAGCAAAAAATGAACATGAAAAAGAAATCACCAAAAAAGCAATTCATGTAGTATGCCAAAACAACTAGATAACAGCCTCCAAAATCTCGTAGTCATCATTTGCACCACACTAAGAAAATCCACATCCAACTAGCACTCGAGTATAGAAAGAAAAAAATAAATGAACTAAAAAATTTCTTATTGTAAACTAATTGTAGCATTCCTCAGATCGTCCTTTGTTTATAATATAATCACAAGAATCATTCTCCATATGACAAAATTTGTATTATGTTCGCAGTCCCATCCCACTGAAATCCCCCAAATATAATTGCAATTCATAAAACAAATACCAACAATGTCACATCAATTATAGAAAAAACAACATAAAATAATTAAGGAGCAAATTAAAAACCCAGCAGAAAACTGATTGCTGGAAACCATAGAAACAAACAATATGTCAGCAGAACAAACAAAAAAACTAAGAATAGAACCAAGTAACAAGGGTGAAAATTGGCCTCCAAATGGTTTTTTTTTAGAAGAGTGAGAATTGAAAAGGTTTGCATCTTTGTTAAATTACATTACTAGCGTATAAGTGCTCATATAAGAGATCAATCAATAATGAAGGAGAATATCACCATTAATAAGGAATTATAATAACAATATAAAATACATATGGTTTCACAAATGTGCATAACCAGTACAACTGTAAGTATTGTCTATAAAAAAATTTTACTGATTAATATCTTCATAAATGTGTCCCAAATACATTGTAGCCACTAATTATGAATTAAAATTTTCATTAAAGCTTTTCTATTAGTAATTCAAATTATACAATAACAACAAACCTTTATCCCGCTAAGTGGGGTCGGCTACAGGAATCTTTTTTCTCTATTGTGTCCTAGTGAGTGTCATATTTTCATTTAATTCTAATAAATTAATATCATCTTTATTACAACATGCCCAAATCTTTTTACTTTGACCTCTACTTTTATTAACATAAGTCAAATCTAAAACATCTACTCTCCTAATAATGTCATCAAATGATCGACAATAATTCAAATTCTTATAATTCAGAAAATTTAATTAAACCATAAAATTTGTTATTGAACTTTTTTTTTTCTTTATCAACTTTTATTTGAATGATTTTTTTAACTATGTTTATCTAGTGCATGCATTATATAGCCGCATCGTAGGAGGAGAGCAACTGTGTCCATCAATTTAAATTTCATTGATATGGCTATCAAATATAACATTGAAATTATTCATTCTATTTTACCAACATAAACAAAAATGGCACTACAAGTTAAGGACGATCACAAACATCAAGGATACTCAATGGATACCTTTAATTGCATTTGATGATTATTGTGATTTCAAATATGTAAAGCTAGCATTAAATAAAATATCTGAATATTTAATGAATCTAGAAGTTCTACAAAAGGTTTGATCAATAAATAAAGGGAAGCGAATATGCTTAAAATAAAATAACAAAATGAAGGAAAATTATCCTCCTAAATATAGATAATTTATCAATAAACATCACAAAAGAATATTTTTCATAAAGAGTAAATATTTAACACAACATGAATCAAATTAAAGTTTTCGCTTACCTCTTGAGGTGTTTCTCCTTATCGGCGGGGCTATTCCCCCTTTTTCGTTGTGTTGGAAAAACAACCGAGGATAGAGAGCATGTGGTAATGCCACCATCTGTCATCCGATCAGAAATAGAGGGAAAGGCTTGCTCATATCCAACCTCTGGCACTCTTCTCATCTCTTCATCGCTCTCATCTACATTCCGAGAGGAAAAAAAACATAAGAAATTTTCAACTCAAAACCTATAAGAAAATGAAATGTAATAATTAAAAAAGAAGACTAGAGAGGTCAAACAGGCTAATTGTAATTTTATCCTGAGATAATGTTGAATTTTTACTAGCAAGACACACAGGGTAAAATAAAATAGAAAGGGGAAAAGGGAGAAATTAAGTGAAAAGTTCTAAGATTTCACGAAATGAATAAAGATAAAAGTGCTAAAAGTTTCCCAAACATCATTGATTCAAATTCCCCTTTGAACCCCTATTTCTAGTTTTTTGAATGGGCTTTTGGTGCTACAAGAAGAGCTATATTGAAAAAAAAAAAAAATGGATGAGATGTCATAAAATATTAACTTGAGAAGTCTCTGATCAAACTCATCATTGTGATAATTGATAAAGTCAGTTTTATAGGGTGAGAATGCTAACTCGACAGATGAAGTCATTAGGTAGTTTGGCAAAGTCGTTGACTTGTTGAGCGTAATCATCAACTTGTTGATTGAAGTCACTGATTTACAACAAAAGACATTGACTAACCAAATGAAATGCAGGTGAATGGCTTTTGAGCTCAAATGAATGACGCTAGTTAAACCTGGGATGACTACTCTTTGGTAAGCTCACTACAACCCTAAAGGGTTAATTTTTTATTTGGTCAGTGCAAATATGATTCTAGCAAGTTCACAATGTTTCAAGTAAATTTTTTATACCCCCAACAAATTGATTGTGCACCTAGTGAGTCACAATGAATCGGTATGGCTTTGCCTAAATCAGGCATTAGGCCCTTGAGATATTTAAACGTGCATTTATTTGGTTCTATAATTCACCTATATACTTTGAAAACAACTCCAAAAAGAATAAGAAAATAAAAAATATATTTTCCTTCATAATTAATGAAATTATATTGATTAATCACCACAATTTAATGTGTTATTAATTTATATAATCTAAGAAATGAAATCCATAAATAACCTCTCTTCCTTCTTCCAAGATACTTAAGTTTGAATTTCTTCTCACTCCCCCAAGAGTGATGGCTCTCTAATTAGAGGATGCCAAGATCCTAGTGCAAATGTAAACTGCAAAGCAAGCAGGGATTTGGACAAATCGCAATTGTCTCCTCCTCTCCTTTAAAGAAAATAAAAGTGAAAGCTGCTAAAAGTATATAAGAAAAAAGGAATACTTCACTACCAAGGTACCCACAATGCGTGCACTTCTCAAATACTCCTAACAATGTAAAAATATCAGTGGAATATTCTATCTATTGAGTTCAACTAGAACGGTTATGACAAAGAAATTGGAGATGATCCAAATACAATTCGATATCAATACTATTTAATAAGACAGACCACATAGTTGATTCTCCCATTGCTACTGTAGTTAGTGATAAGCTTAAAAACATTGTCAAGGCTATATCATCTTTGAAGAGCAAATAGAGGTGCAGGATTCCAATGAATGCTGACTTCCAAATTTCTATTCGCAGGAGAGATTGTTGTGGTATGTTGAAATAAAATAGAACGATCGACGACGAAGTGAAAAATAGAACAAGAAAATTCACACCATAAAAAAACACAGATTTACGTGGGTCGACAAATTGCTTACGTCCACGAAGTTGCAGAGGATTTTATTAATTGAAGAATTTACACTGTTTGATCAGGTCGACAATTACAGGATCTCTCACTTGCTCTCTCTCTTTTTATACCAAGATTCACCCAAGAGCAATAACACTGAAAAATAAGAAATACGTACAAGATAAAAAATATATTTCTCTTCTGCCGCAAGTCAACAAGAAGAAATCAAGAAGAACACTTTCTTCTTCCACTATCTTCTTCTTCCTTCTGCCAAGCACGCAAAAACAACTAAGAAAGAGCACCTTGCGAAAACATCTTTCTCTGCTTTCTGCTTTCCGTAAGCCTCAAGAAGAATCCAAGCAGGGAATCTCGTTTCCTGTTTCCGCAAATTGAAGGAGATGAAGGCTTTCCTGTTTCCATGAACGGAAGAAGGCAACTTGTTTCCGCGAACTGAAGGAGGTGAGCGTTTCTGTTTTTCGAGAGATGGGAGGAACTTCTGTTTCGCGAAATCAGAGGAGGCGAACGTGAGAGAGAGAGAGGCGGGAGTATGTATTACCTTTTTTTTTATTTGAACCGGATTCCACACAATAAATCTCCCACTTGGAGACCGGTACACAGACTCCAACTTCTTCTTCCTCAAACTGATATCCTCCACTGGCGACGTAGCCCTTTTCCTCAAACGTGTTATCCTCTACCTCTGCAACTCAAGACCCATGTCTTCACACCAGAAAACCAACTGAAGCTGCGCACAACTTCAGTTTCTCAAGAGTAACACCCTTAGTCAACATATCAGCAGAATTCTGGCTTCCACAAATTTTCTCAAGCAACAATTGCCCGTCATCCAACAATGACCGTATAAAGTGATACTTGATCTGAATGTGCTTAGTCCTGGACTGAAATGCTGGATTTCTAGCAAGAAATATGACGCTCTGACTATCATTGTAGAGAATGTCCTTTTGATCCTTTTTCCCAATTCTTCCAAGAAGCTCTATAGCCATATCATCTCCTTTGCAGCCTCTGAGACTGCTATATACTCAACTTCTGTAGTAGACAACCAAAATATCTTCTGCAGATTAGAACCCCATGATACTGCAGTGTCACCAATAGTATAAATATAGCTCGTAATACTTCTGATATCAATGTCTCCAGCTAGATCAACATCAACATAGCCCCGTACTTCCGAACTCTTTCATGAGAAACACAAGCAAGTTTCTGTAGAGCCTCTTAGGTACCTCAAGATCCACTTCACTGCTTCCCAATGTTCCTTTCCCGGATTACTCATGTATCTACGAAAAACTCCCACTGCATGGGCAATATCAGGCCTTGTGCAAACCATAACATACATAAGTGAATAAATAGTTGAAGCATAAAGGACCTTACTCATGTGATCTCGTTCCTCCTTTGACTTGGGTGACTGATTCTTGCTGAGTCTGAAGTGACTTCCCAAGAGTGTGCCAACTAGTTTGGCCTTATTCATGTTGAACCTGCTAAGTACATTTTTCACATACTCAACCTGAGAGAGCCTCAACATGCCTCTGACTCTATCTCTGACAATTCTCATACCAAGGACAAGAATTTGTTTTGCTGCTCCCAAATCCTTCATTACAAAGTGCTTTGACATCTGCTCCTTCAAATTATTGATCTCCTCAATACTAGCACCTGCAATAAGCATATAATCCACATACAGCAGTAGAATGATATAAGAATTATCAAAATACCTGACATAGCAACAGTGATCTGTTTGACATCTGTTGTACCTTGCACTGTGCATGAAATTCTCAAATTTCTTGTACCACTTTCTAGGAGCTTGTTTCAGGCCATACAAGCTCTTCTTCAATCTGTAAACTGTCTATTCAATTCATTTTCCTGTACCACGAACCCTTCAGGTTGGTGCATGTAGATGTCTTCTTCAAGATCCCCATGAAGAAAGACTGTATTCACATCTAACTGCTCAAGGAAGAGATCTTCAGTAGCCACCATACATAGTACCATTCTGATGGTTGTAAGCTTCACCACAAGAGAAAAAATCTCTGAATAATCAATACTGTGCTTCTACTGAAAACTCTTCACAACAAGTCTAGTCTTGTACCTTTTACTGTCATCATGCTCAGTCTTTACCCGGTACACCCACTTGTTATGTAATGCCTTCCTTTATGTAATGCCTTCTTCCCAGATGAAAGTTCTGCCCTCCCAAGTCTGATTTTCTAGCAGAGAATCCATCTCCTTCTTCATGGCTAACTCCCACTTGGTCGAATTTTTTTTTTTCTCTTCATAACTCTGAGGTTCTGCACAATCTGTCAGCAAAATATAGTTCAAAGTTGGAGAATAACGCTGTGGAGAACGTCTAGCCCTTTCTGATATACGAACTGCAACTGTAGGGGTAGACTGCTCTGAAACTGACTATGGAACAATAGAAGTGGATGCCCCGAATCCACTCTCCTCATCACCTGCATCTATGTCCTGTACCGTGACCTCTGATTAATCATCAAATCTTACCAACTCAGATTCCTTCAGTGATGTTTCAGAAACAGTACTGAACTTGTCCTTGTACATAACATTCTCATTGAAAATCGCGTTCCTGCTCCTTATGATCATCTGACCCTGATCATCCCAGAAACGATATCCAAATGCTTCATCTCCATAGTCAACGAAATAACACTTCTTTAACTTAGCCTCAAGCTTACTTCGAGCATCATGATTAATGAGAATATAATAACGACAATAAAAAATTTTAAGATGAGAAAATTTTACCTTTTTTCCACTCCAGACTTCTTCAAGTAATTCACAGTTTAATGAAACAGATGACCCCTTATTGATCAAATAAATTACAGTACTGATCGCTTCTGCTCAGAAAGTAGGTGGTAGCCAGACGTGCAATCTTATGCTTCTAGCCCGCTCATTAATGATTCTGTTCATATGCTCTGCAACACCATTTTGCTGTGGTGTCCCTGGAGTGGTCTTCTCCATTCTGATGCCCTGAGCTACACAGTACTCCTTGAACCCACCATCAATGTACTCACCACCAAACCTCAGACATTTCAGCTTTAAGCATGTCTCTGTTTCAACCATGACATTCCAAGCCTTGACATATTAAATACATCAGATTTATACTTCAAGAAATAAACCAATACCTTTCTGTTATGATCATCGATAAATGTGATGTAGTAACGAGAGCCTCCAAGAGATGCTACTGGAGAAGGTCCCCACACATCTGTGTGTACAAGATCCATCTTTCCTGCTTTTAGCGTCCTGCCACCTTTCAAGAAACTGACATTTTTCTACTTCCTCATAATGCAACTCTCACACATGCTGAAATCAACTGACTTCAATTCTGGTAACTTGCCTCTGGACTGAAGTTCCTTCAAAACTCTTTGACTCATGTAACCAAGTCTGCAATGCCACAGCTCTGTTGTGTTGTCTGCAACAATAGTATCAACATTTTTAATTAAACCAATAGTCATATATAGCGTACCTGTTTTCTTACCCCGAGCCAGTACCAAAACTCCTTTAGTAGCCTTTGAGGTGCTATATGAGAACACTACTGAATGTCCACACTCATCAAGCTGCCCAACAAAATGAGGTTCTTCTTCAGTTCAGGAATTTGTCTGACCTTTTGCAGAGTCCACTTGTTCTTGTTTGGAAGTATAATGTCATATCTCTCATTCCTACCACGTTCAGAGCTTCTCCATCTGTCAGATATGTTTTCCCAAAGTCACCTGCAACATAATTCCATATCAATTCCTAATGGAAAGTTGTATGGCAAGAAGCTCATGAATCCGATATCCAGTCATCAACAGAACTATGAACTGTCAGCAGTAGTGCATCCTGTGTTTCTTCAGTTACCACATTTGCACTGTCATTCTCCGTCTTCTTAGGATTTCTGTAGTTTCTTTTTATGTGGCCAGTTTTTGCACAATTCCGACAAGTTACTTGTTTACCAGGGTTTGACTTGCTCCTACTTCTGTTCTTTGATTTTGATCTTCCTCTATTTGAGTTCCTGTCATGTAATCTCCCTCTGGAATCAACATTTAATGTTGAACTCGAATCTGAGATCTCGCCAGAATCTTTCCTGCGCACTTCCTCAGCTAAAATCAAATCACAAATATCTTCATATTTCAATTTTGATTTACCTACAGAATTACTGACAGCCATCCTCATAGTTTTTCAACTATTTAGCAATGAAACCAATAAAATCAGTGCACGTATCTCATCATCAAATTCAATTTCTACAGGCGATAATTGATTTGTGATATTATTGAAATCATTCAGGTGTTGTACAACAGACGTACCTTCCATCATCTTCAAACTGAATAACTTCTTCATCAGATATATCTTATTATTCGCCGATGGCTTTTCATACATACATGACAGGGCTGCCATAAGACCTGCAGTCATCCTCTCCTTGAAGTTGTGTGCAACGGACCTCAATAGAGTCAATTGAATAACCCCCAGAACCGGTCGATCTAATTGATTCCATTCAACTTCATTCATTCTTTCAGGTCTTTTCCACAATAACGAAAGATGGAGTTTCTTCCCATGGAGCTAATCCTCTATCTGCATCTTCCAGTAACCAAAATCTGTGCCATCGAATTTCTCGATCCCTGAAAAACTTCACTTCATCCGCAACCATTGGCTCTAATACTAGTTGTTGTGGTATATTAAAATAAAATAGAACGATCGACGGCGAAGTGAAAAATAGAACAAGATTATTCACACCAGAAAAGAATACAGATTTACGTGGTTCGATAAATTGCTTACATCCACGGAGTTGCAGAGAATTTTATTAATTGAAAAATTTATACCGTTTGATCACGTCGACAATTACAGGATCTCTCACTTGCTTTCTCCCTCTTTATACCGAGATTCACCCAAGAGCAAGAACACCGAAAAAGAAAAAATACGTACAAGAGAAAAAACCTATTTCCCTTCTGCCGCAAGCAAACAAGAAGAAATCAAGAAGAGCACCTTCTTCTTCCACTATCTTCTTCTTCATTCTGCCAAGCACGCAAAAACAACTAAGAAAGAGAACCTTGTGGAAACACATTTTTCTGCCTTCTACTTTCCGTAAGCCTCAAGAAGAATCCAAGCAGGGAATCTCCTTTCCTGTTTCCGCAAATTGAAGGAGACGAAAGCTTTCCTGTTTCCGCGAACTGAAGAAAGCGACCTGTTTCTGCGAACTAAAGAAGGCGAGCGTTTCTGTTTTTCGAGAGACGGGAGGGACTTTTGTTTCGCGAAATCAGAGGCAAACGTGGGAGAGAGAGAGGCGGGAGTATATATTACCTTTTTTTTATTTGAACCAGGCTCTACACAACAAATCTACCACTTGGAGACCGGTACACA
>NW_018223823.1:0-315 GCF_001263595.1 Phalaenopsis equestris
ATGAAATTTTAAATATTTCCAAAGGATGGGAGTCAGAAAGTAAGTGCCAACCCCAAGGTGGGAATTAAAATGCAAATATCAATTGAAAAAATGAGAGAGAGAGAGAGGGTCGAAGTGTAAGGACCGAACTCGAATATAATGAATCAGAAATGTAGGACTGAGGATTGAAATGTATGTCAATTCTCAAAAGAGAGTGTCGAAATGTAAGAACCGACTTCAAATGTAATGAATCAAAAATATAGGAATGAGAATTGAAATGTATATCAATTCTCAAAATAGAATGTCGGATTGTAGGGATCGACCTTGAATGTAATG
>NW_018223823.1:1462-4881 GCF_001263595.1 Phalaenopsis equestris
TTTATCACATTTAATTCTTCAAAATATGTTTTTAAAGTTTTAATTTTAATTGGTTGATTTTCAAAAGAAATTTATTTTATTGTTTATTTGTTGGTGATTATTTTTCATTTATGTTTTATTTATTGTTAAAGATTTGTTGTTTCATTCTTTGTTCATTGAAATTCTTAACTATCGCATGGTCCGGGGCTTTCATCCATCGCACAAAAAGGCAACTGACAAAAAGGCATAATTTGAGAGAAATTTCCATTAATTTGCCCCAAAAAGGGATGTCATAAATCAGGCATAGGCTAACGCCTCAAAAGATACGTCATGTAATCCATGTCGCAATACATTGAGAATCATCTCATGCTATGAGTACATCGTAGACTGAATATATCAGATACACGTCATGCTGTTAAAAAAAAAGAAAGTTAACCCTCTGTGCCTAGTATATTGAGCTCCTGATCAAGCAGACCTTCTAAGTCATGCTCCAGGATAAGAGTTCCCTTTGCATGCACTTATAGGTACAACCTTCTCATAGCTCATATGGAAATAACTCCTCCAATTCTAGGTCCTGCTGGAATCCATACGGTATTTTACCGTCGTCCATTCTGCGGAAGGTTACAGACACTCTACGGTGTCGCACTCTTGGCATACAGTGCTTGACAACGTTTGCACTGTTGCCCTTGAGAACAAGTACTGAACCCACTGGAAGAGGAATCTCCACAGAACCTCTGAATTCACCAGGGCCAAGTATATAAATTTCTTTTCCAAATAGAATATTGCTTTTACTCATGAACGAGATGGTGCAGAAAGGCCTCACAAAATCAAGATGGTCGATGTGTGGGGGAATGCAATCACCCTCTTCATAAATGTTAATAATGCAACTGTTGGGAATGCAAGTAACGGGTAGAATACTCCACTTAATCATTCTCTTTATCATCCATTTTATCATCGGTGGTAACGGGTCCACTTGGACGTATCAGAGGATCCCAGGCAGATTCCCTTGTCTGCCTTTCGTGAAATTGTAGCAACAGCCGCATTGGATGGGGATGGTGATTCTTCCCTTTCCCCTCATCCATTTCTTCAGCTCAGAATATGTTCTCTCCATGAGAAGGCTCGCTTAACCTCTATCTCTTAAATCAAAGATGCAGTCCAGAATGCTTCTTTCATCAGTCTCAAAGAAAACCTTGATATATAGCTCCAGGCCTTCCAAAATATTGATGAACTTTCCCTGAACCTCTTCATAGAACTCGAATTCTCTTTTATTTACTTTGCTTATTTTGTGGTATTCTACCATACCAGGAGCTGGCAGCTGCCACGGGTGTTCCTTCCTTTGTTCCTCGGTGGGGACCTAAACTGGTGTTGGTCGATCCGGAATATGAGATTCAGAGCTGTCGCGGGCATTCCTTCCTTTAGGCCTCGGTGGGGGCCCAAAGTGGTGTTGGTCGATCCGGAATATGAGATTCAGCCTCCAGTGGGATGTATGACCCTGGGCTCTGTGGTGCATGCTGATCCGTCCCCAGTAGGACATATGGTTCATTTATCGCGAAGTCTGGAGTCTGATGAATTCTAGAGTCTAAGACTCATTGATGCTTGATGTGTATTCTTCTAATGTATTGAAATGTTGTAGATGCAGAACATTACAATCCGGGCATTCTACAAATGTGCCCGTGACTGATGTTCCGGCTGGTACCTTAACGTTGCACGTTGGGCAACCTCTGCATAAGGTATCTGGAACTGGGAGCACATCTGATTCTGATACAAATCCCGACTCTTCATTTGTAGTGGGCAGGCTGGCAGAAGTTTCTCTCAGATCTGGGTCTTAAATATGTCCCTCAGGAATGTGGGTATGAAAAATGCTCATGTCTCTCTAGCATTTGCGTTCCTGTCGCAGAAAGGCTCTCTGTTTCTTTCGGCTGGCATTTCTACGTTGCGTTCTGCGGAGCAGAGTATTCTATAATCATTCATTACGGGAGGCTATTAAGTCCTGGAGTAGCTACTATGGAGGTTACACGGCTGGGCCCCTCCATTGGATCTTGTTCCGCCATCACATTTTTACCTTTGCGTGACACATTGCCTTGAGTGGTCACCCTCAATAGCGAAGGCAGTCCCTCTTTTTATTTACTGCTGAATACGTCCATTAGAAGACCCTCATAGTCCATATCAACTTGGTTGAAATCCACGTTGAAATTTATGACATCTCCTTACGGCATCATCTCTTCATTCAGTGCGAGTTTTCAGCCGTCTTGGAAGGCAAAGATCAGCCTCTGTCCTGACATTTTTCTACAGACGACGGAAAAAAAATGTCAGTGGGCTAAAGTTTGGAGTGAACAAAAGCAAAACAAAGTATTTATGAAAGTGAATTTTAGTTTTTTTGGTGAAGAGGATTATTCATTTTATATGTGAGTTTCGTTTAATTTAGTAGGGTATTTAAATTCAAAAGTAGAAAAGAGAACGTGTAAAGTTCAAAAATCTTCTCAAAATTTTCATTATAATGAGGTTAATTACAAAATTTGGACCCGGTCATAGACATTTGGCCACATAGATAACCCTAAAGTAATCATAGTTTCAAAGTTTAAACGAAAGCAAAGGCAAGCGACATTAAGCAGTATCAGGTTGCGTAATAGGTTTTCAGGTATCGTTCGTTTATTGGTAACATGGGTATTTCACCCCAGAAGTCCACTAACTGGTAGGCTCCTCCGGTATAGACCTTCTCAATGACAAATGGTCCCTCTCAAGTTGGCTCGAACTTCCCGCTTATTTTGCGGCGAGCAAGAATAGGTCTTTTGAGCACAAGCACGAGGTCACCAATTTTGAATGTCCTTGGGCAGACCAATTTGTCATGGGCTTGTACCATCTTTCCCTGGTAGAGCTCCATATGTTGTTTTGTTTCTAGTCATTTTCCCTTGAGACTCTCCAGTTCTTCAAGTCTGAGTTTTGCACTTTCTTCTGTTCTGAGTTGGTTGGCAACGGCGACCCTGAGAGATGGTGTATGGATTTCTAGCGGTAGCACGGCCTCGGTCCCGTACACGAGCATATAAGGTGTACACTGAGTGGGAGTCCTCAAAGTCGTCCGGTAGGCCCAAAAGGCTTCTAACAGTTTGTTATGCCAATCCCTCTTATTTTCATCTAGTATTTTCTTCAAAATCTGTATCAGTGTCTTGTTGAAAGCTTCAGCAAGACCATTTGCTCTGGGATAGTAAATTGGAGAGTATCTCCAATCTATCCCATATCTTCTGAAGAAATTGTTGATCTTTGTAATTTTGAAAGCTTTTGGCTTTTGAAAAATTGAAGGACGAGCTAAGTCGTAACCTCACGTAACGGTACTGTCTCTGCCCATTTGGAGAAGTAATCTGTAGTGGCAAGTATGAACCTGTGTCCTTTGGAAGATGGAGGGTCTATCAGACCTATTATGTCTGTGCCCCAACACTCGAGTG
>NW_018223823.1:4891-7868 GCF_001263595.1 Phalaenopsis equestris
ATAATATCCGAGTCTTTTGATCTTCATTTTCATTTTTGACCCTGACTAGTGAGCACCACACAATCCGGCATGTACCTCTTTGACAATATTCTGTGCCTCGGCTCTGCTCAAACACCATAGCTACATTTGGTTGAACGATTTTCTGTAAAGAACATTTCCCAACAGGGCATAAGACATGTCCCTTCTTGTGATGTGGTGCGCCTCAGACTTGACTTCTAGCAGTTTTCCAGTATGCAAATATTCTATTAATGGCTTACGCCAATTTTCGTTGATATATGCAACTATATTTATTGTTTCTTCTTTCCCAAGCTTGTGTAGAGTTTCGAAGTCGTTTCAAGGTAAGACACGTCTTCCTTGCACCGTGACTTCAATGGAATCCTTCGGGGACATGTCATTTCCTTAGCGAGTTTTGCTAGAGCGTCGGCATGAGCATTATCTCCCTGAGGAATCCGGTAGAAAGTCACGTAAGGGATTTGCTCCAAGAGCTTCATTGTGTATTGATGGTACTCTGCTAGTCTTGATTTCAGAATTCTGTATTGTCCGACGACTTGTTGGATGATGAGTTGGGAGTCGCCATAAATGGCAATGTTTTTTATATCCATTGAGATTGCAAATTCCAATCTGGTGATTAAAGCTACATATTCTTCTTCATTGTTGGTGCACGACTCTGTTAAGTGGTATGAGAAGCTCAACATACCCATATTTGGCATAATAAAGATCAAACCAATCCCTGCTTTGCCTGGTATAACTGTGATTGATTCTTTGTCTTTCCTGGATGACGAAGCACCATCGAAGTACATTTCCCAGAGCTGCGCATTAGAAAATTTCATTTGCAGTATCAGCTCGTCTGGTAACTCGTCATTAAGAGAGGACCTAGTTGGTAGTGGGTGTGCAACGAGAAATTCTGCTAGTATCTGTCCCTTAATAGCATGAAGCGTAACAAAGGTTATATCAAATTGCAATAAGATCATTGACCATCTTGCTAAACGTCCGGAGAGTGTTGGTCGGGTCATCAATTATTGCAATGGATTAACTTGATCTTGGAAATGCCTCCCCCTAAAACCTTGACACAACTACGTTCCTTCCAAATGGTCTATTTTTTGTTTACTTCTAATAACCAGATCATCCACGTAACATTCTACTTGATTGTGAATGAGGTTGTAAAAAATATTTGTCATTATACGCTGATATGTTGCTCCGACATTCTTTAGGCCGAACGACATCACTGTGTAGCAAAAAATTCCAATCGTTGTTCTGAAAGTTGTAAGCGCTACATCCTCAGGAGCCATCTTGATTTGGTTGTATCCCGACGATCCGTCCATGAAGGAGAAAATTTCATGTGTCGAAGCGATGTCCACCATCATTTCTGGTATAGGTAGTGGAAACTCGTCTTTTGGACATGCCTTGTTCAAATCTCTAAAGTTGACACAAATGCGGATCTGTCCATTTTTCTTTTTAACAGGTATAACATTAGCCAACCATGTGGGGGTATTGCTCTTCTTTAACAAATTTGGTATCTATCAACTTTTTTACCTCGGTAATGACTTGTTGTTCTATTTCGAGGCACATTCTTCTGGGAGCCTATTTTACTGGGGTTATATTCTTATCCACCCCAAGTTTATGGACTGCAACCTCTGCTGACAGTCAGTCCTGACATTTCATCGTAGCTCCGTATGAAGCAATCTTAGAATTCTGTTAATAGTTTGACCAATACTTCAGATTCTTCATCATTGAGTAGAGAACTTACAAATGTAGGCCGAAATTGTTCTTCAGTCTGGAGATTAATATCTTTCAATTCATCAATGGTAGATTTAATTTCTTCCTCAAATTTTGGTGGAGCATCTTATATTGGTTGATCATTAGAGTTATCCTTTATATCGAGACAATCCTCTTCTCACTCACTAGTAACAACCATGCAAAATTTAGAATCATTGACTTGTACTAAATCCGAGACCTTCTTTTGAGTTGGGAATTTGACTCTTAGCATTCCATAGTTTTTCAAAAGGTTAAAATTTATCTTTTGGCATTTTTTTTGGTAAGTGTGTCTGTTGAATTAGCTTTTGAACACAAGGCGAGAAGTAACCAAAAGGCAGTTCCATTAATTCATTAGGATCATCATCCAAATTTACATGTTTTTCAAGCTCAGTAGAGGTAGAAGCACGGTAAAATTTGATCGGCTTTGAACCAACACTATGCACTTCCTTGACCTCTAAACTCTCGACCTTTTGCAAAAGAATCGGAGTAACGGTCATCGTATTCACATAGTGGTTTATCCGATCATGCATTGTTTCATATTCATTCTTTTCTGTATCTTCTAGGGATATCTCGTACTAAGGTTTCTTCTGCTTTGTCATCATTATTTCCTCTTCGGAACTATCTTCATCATCAATGTTGATAGTTGGCCTAGTCCGTTCAACAATTAAATTGAGCTTTCCTCATCCGCATCCCCGGCCTCGACCTCGGGTGCGTGAACTAGAAGAACCTCCACCAACTTGTCGTAAGGGAGTGGTAGAAGGTGCACTGAAAATGGTTGTAGCCTCCTTTTTGTGATTATTCTGAATCTTTATCTTTGTTTGTCATAATCTCATGTGAGAAGCAGTCTTCTTTGGAGGCGCGTAGTAGGTAGAATCTTCATGGATACCAACTTCGTGCACTGAAAATGGTTGTAGGTCTCCCTTGATGCAATTTTCTTGACCATCTTTGCGATATTTAATGCACTGGTGTAGATTTGATGGAACCATATTGTGCTCATGAATCCATGGTCGACCCAATAGAGCATTAAAAGAGCTCTCGACGTCGATGATATGAAATTTAGCGGTTGTTACGAGTTCTCCAACCTTCATAAGTAATGTAATTTATCCAAGAGCTCTTTCTCCCTTCTGGTTGAATCCTCTTAACATCATCTTATCGGCCGTAAGCTCTTGAGCTTCAATATCCAAATAGGCCAATGCCCGTAGGCTCATCAAGTTAAGAGATG
>NW_018223823.1:8123-9003 GCF_001263595.1 Phalaenopsis equestris
CTCCAAGTAGGTAGATGCTTAGTCGGACAGACAACTTCCTAAGATGAGCTAGCACATTGTAGTCTACTTTGCATGATCCTCCAACTTTATCTTGATTATGTGGTTCTTCCACTGGTGGAGGTGGGGGTATCTCTTCTCGAGTCATTATCTGTTTTCCTTTATCTGTTGGAGCTGTTCTTGGTGGTAACACTTTTTCGCTCCTTAAGTTGACTTCTGTGATTTATTTTTCTTGAGGTATCATTATTGAGTATTCCGGTGTCTCTTCCTCTTTGTCGGAAAGATCTATTTTGATGGCAAGCAGTGTACCATGACGCTTGAAAGTTGGCTCTTCGTTATCGGTGCTATCATAAGCGGTATCATTGATGTCTTCTTTGGACTTAACAACGAGTTCATCAAACTCGAGTACAATTTGAGGATCATTTTGGGGATCGAGATCACAGCTAGATCGATCATAATTGTTTTTACCAAAAATAGTCAAAACGTAGTTGAAATCACATTCATTATATTCATAAGACCCCGGAGGGATAAAAAGATAATTATACAAAGTCAAGGGTTCAAGGATTTTCTTCCCCAAATCCGAGACAACCTGTCTAGTAGAGGCAGCCCCTATCCTACCCCTTATGCTATCAATCTTGGCAGTGATGCTTTTATACTTCTTATTCTTTGTCCTTGACGATGACGGATCTCCTGGCAAAATCTTCATCTCGGGCTCGGTATGCTGCGGACTCTGAATGGAGGCTTGTTTTAATGCAGACTCTATTTTGTTCAGTATTTTCTTGGAAGATCTGCTTCAGACCTCATTCCATTCTTCTTCGGTCTTTGTAGAGGATTGTTTCAATGAATCCTGTGTTTGATTAAGGACCCTCTTGAGTTCATCCCA
>NW_018223824.1:0-1787 GCF_001263595.1 Phalaenopsis equestris
ATATATATATATATATATATATATATATAATCCTTGCATCAATGCAAACAAAAATTCTATCTAATAATTTTTTTTTGTTCTTGTTCTTACTGAATTTCAGCCCATTGATGTTTTTTCTATCATCTGCAGAAAAAGAATGTCAGGACAGAAGCTGAATTTTGCTTTCAACGATGGTTGGAATCTTGCACTTAATGAAGAAAGGGAATCTCAGGATGGCATCATAGACTTTGACTTGGACTTTGGTCAAGCCGATGTGGACTATGAGGATCCCCTGGTGGACGTGGTCAGTCATCGGGAAACATAAGGGCTACCATCGCTATTAAAGATCAACACTAAAGAGGATTCCTTGCTGAAGAGTAAGAAAATGATAGCGCAACAAGACCCGATGTAAGAGACTAGTCGCATGCCCTCCATGATAGCTACACCAATAAGACATCTAGTCAGCGCTGATGATGAGCGACTGCAAGATGTACCATTAAGAAGAACTCAACGAAGAAATGCCAATCATCAAAAACACGGAACTTTCCTATGTGAAGAGAAAAGATGCTTGACAGAGGTAGAGAACTTACGTACATTAATTCTTGAGGGGAAAATATGAGATCCTTGCATGAGAGAGACTCTACTAGTCCACCTGCTATAGAAGATGAGTCTTAGTTTCCTATAGAGTAGATACCACTAACAGTACCAGATGAAGGTTAGAAGGGTTGTCCGATGTCCAACGTTAAAGTTCCTATTTAGGCATCAACTAGAGGAGCATTCATGGAATGCCCGAGATGCAATGTTCTCCACTTAGACCACTATAGTTCTTTTGAGTAGTTCATAGCCGCCGACACAGGACATCAGGAGCCAGTTTACCCGGACACTGAGTCATATATTTCATTACCAATGGAGCCAAGTCAGAAATGGTATCCTACAAATGTGGAGATTAGGGAGCCACCTCGAACACCTCAGAGGATCCCCACAGTAGAACTGGAAAAGATGAATAGAGTTAAAACACAAGAATTTGAATTTTATAAAGAAATTCAGGGAAACTTTGTCAATAAACTGGAAGGTCTAGAGTTGTACACCAGAGACTTTTCTAAAAGTGAAGAAAGAAGCATTCTTGACTGCATATTTGATGTGAAAGATAGAGGTCAAGTTGTTCTTCCGATGGAAAGAACTTATTCAGAACCATAAAAGGGGATGTGTAGAAAAAGCAGGATAACCATCCAATGTGGATGTTGTTATAACTTCACCAAGGACATGCAAGGGAACCCCCCAAGGATCTTAAGACACGATAAGGTTGATCCATCACCTCCTACAATAAAGTGGATGATAAAATGGATGGTCAGATGGAGCGGACTGCATTCCAAATAGTTGTATCATCAAAATTTATGAAGAGGGAGACTGTATCCCCCCACATATAGATCACCAAAATTTTTTCAGATCTCTTTGCACTGTCTCGTTCATAAGTAAAAGTGACATTTTGTTCGGGAAAAAAATTTACATTGTCAAACCCAGTTAGTTCAGAGGATCGGCTTTAATTCCACTGTCGATGGGTTCAGTACTAATTTTGAAAGGAAATGGAGCAAACCTAGGCAAGCATTGCATCCCTGGAGTGCCACAACAAGTATTTTCCATTACATTAAGAAGGATGGACAACAACAAGTTGTCATATGAATTTTAATCGAATTCAGAATTAGAAGAGATACAGCCACACGAGCTATGAGATGGATGCACCTCTAAGTATGTGTAAAAAGAATTCTTATCCTCGAGTGTGGCTTGGTAGGTCAGCTTGATCAGGAGCT